>NC_048427.1:21536149-21547566 GCF_013103735.1 Etheostoma cragini | reverse complement strand
TATATATATATATATATATATATATATATATATATATTATTATTTATTTTTTTTACATTATGTGCTTACATAATTGCATAAGGGTTCTCCAATGTTTTTCTAGTCAGTTTTCTAAAATGATATCAGATTAATAAACAGAATGTGCCTTTGGAAAACTGGATGAATGGCTGCTGATAATGGGCATGTAGATACTGCATGAAATATCACTATGATGAGCACAGATGAAATGGCGGAGCAGGAAGAACCGCCCGCGGGTTCCCGCTCCGCTCCACCATCAGCGGAGAGAGAGAGGACGGCTTTACATTTTACTGCTTAATGCACTGCAATCCATACATGTTTGGGCACCATTTTATGTACGTTGTGTTGGTAAATGTAAGATGTTCTAGTCCAACACATGTCGTCTTCACATCACAAACAAGGAAATGAATTTGACCCTTCTCACTCCTGATTGGTCAGTGGCTGCATGTGGGACTGTTGAGATTGTAACGAGTAATGAAAGTGCGATGGGGGGCCCCGGCTGGCAATCAATGTCTTCCAGTGATGCGGGCCCCTGCTTACCGATAGCTACACGTCTCAATCACTCAATTCTCATTGGCTACCTGCCAATGTGGCGGGTAGATTGACAGTGTTACCCGCCAATTGCAAAATTGACCCGCATTTGGCTGTTGGTCGGGGGTTAATTTCAGGCCCTGCACACACGTGTTTAAAGTGCTTGGATTCTTTCATAATGAACATTGATTTCCGAAGTTGCCAGAGGACAAAATGTCCCCCCAGTCCAAGCAGAGGATTGGGTCAGTTCTTTGCCTTAAGAGTTCAATTCATTTTAACTTACAGGCCGAATGCAGAGCAAACGTTCCAACACTACGCTTTCACTTTAACCTATGAAATAGAAAAGATATGAAAATAATATATATTAAAGATGAAATTGCCTAGACAGAGAGCAGCGTAATGGTGCGAAAGTCTTCTATTTTTATTTGCTATGCGTGGTGTGTGCGACCCTTTTATACAGAAATGGATCCCAGTGGTGTAGTAAGTGTCTATATTTCTGTAAATGAAACTACCGATATACAGGAAGAGACTAAATGACTGGGAATGAGCATATTGGCAGTTTTATTTTGAGATTTTCTGTTGTTATTTCTTTACCCCCCCCACATCCTCTGATAACAGCTGACAGTAGATTGATGTTTCACGGCTCTGTGCCAGCTCCAAAAAACTGAAGAAACAACAACAATCCCAGAGGAATAGCTCTCGTCTCGCCTGTGACTCATACAATCCTTCCCCGTGTGTCACACAATCCTGCAGGTGGAGACGGTTAAAAGGTTAACATACGCTCCGCCAGCGGTCTGCATGAATTACACGTTCACGCAAACCCAACTTTTGGGGATGTAAATGGACTGTGTTTATATAGCACTTTTCTAGTCTTAACATCTACTTAAAGCTCTTTTACATAGTACAGGAACCATTAACCATTCACACACTGTGGCCGAGGCTGCTGTACAAGATACACACTCACACGCATTTACTCAGGGTTCAGCGTCTTGCCCAAGGACACTTTGACATGGGACTAGGGCCAGAGATCGAACCACTAACCTTCCGATTGGCAGGCAACCGCTCTACCACTGATCCACGGCCGCTAAAAGTAGTGATTATTTACATGGAGTCTGGTGGAGATATTCTGCTCTATACACGCTAAAAGTAGTGATTATTTACATGGAGTCTGGTGGAGATATGCTGCTCTATACACACTAAAAGTAGTGATTATTTACATGGAGTCTGGTGGAGATATGCTGCTCTATACACGCTAAAAGCAGTGATCATTTATATTGAGTCGGGTAGGTTTGGTGATAGTGATTTTGTGGCTGTTTCATTTGAAACTATCTAACTCTTCAACTAAAAGGTCTATCTCTGTAGGCATCCTTTCCATAATGTTGTCTATTAGAGATAAGAAAACAGTGTTTGGCTTTTCCATCCTGTTCTCGAACGGAGAGCTTCCAGTGGTGTCTTTTCCTCAGGCACAGATAAGAGGGGAAATGGTAAGACAGTTAGCCTTACAAGCAAACCTTGTGCCATGATCCCCAGAAAAAAAGCAACATGTTTGAGCCACCCACAAACCACAGCTCTCCGTGCGCTGCTGTCACGGCCACACATGGAGGATCTGCTGGGGTTGTTTTCCCATTCAGTCATTGCAGCAATTCTGTATGACAGACACACACACCATGTGTCTTCCTTTGTCACCTTTGTCATTGGTAGGCCACTCCACGAGCCACTGCGTCAACCCTCCAATCGGAAGGCCCCTTCAGAAGCTCCCACTCCCAGCTCATTAAGGTGAGCTAGAGTAAAGAGCCAGCAGGGGGAAGCTACGCAGTAGGAATTTATCGTCCTTGATACAAAGAATATCGTGACTTTCACCTCAACCATGAGCTGAGGATTCATACGGTAATACGTTTTTTAATCAGACTTCTTCACTGGACACCTGAACCTCTGAATTACCTCTGAGAGCGGGAACATGTGAATAATAAGATAATTATATCATGAAGCGAGCTGGATGTGGCCTGCATCAGGGGGGTGATCCCACTCCAAGGTGGATGAAGCTCCAACACAGCCAGGCGGAGGTCATTTGCATGCTACATAGATTTTTATAGCATTATCAGATGCCGATCTGCTGGAGTGGACATCATCTCGATAAAGTCGTTCAGCTGGAGCTCGCCATCGCATATCATCCTATCTTTGTCTTCCTCTCAGTCTGAGATACACGCTGGAGCTTTTTGAATGCCGTCTTGGTAAATGCATGCCCCCTTTTCTCTTAACCCTGCCCCCGTCCTCCCGTGACTGTAATGGTGCAGTGCAGTAAGTCCTGATCCACAACCAGTCCATAATGAAATGGTAGCACTGCTGGAAAGAGATGCTGATGGATCCCTGCCTCCAAACACACACACACACACACACACACACACACACACACACGAGTACTCAGGGGGCAAAAGGTCCAGCTGCATAATCGGGGGCAATTATGAGATCTAGGGCAGGAGACAATTAGGGAGGGTCTCTCAGATGCTGAGGTTTAACACAGGTGCACTCAGGAGGAAGCTTCTATTAAACATGTTGATGCAGTCAGCAGAGAACATGTGGGGGGGCAGCAAGGTCACAGTGGGGATGTTCTACCTGCACAGTACCCGTTAATTGGAGGGAGAAGAGGGAGGTGTTTTGTGTGGGTGGGTGTGTGTTAAAAGTTCCTTTTGGTGAATAATTAGAGTAAGTTCATTATTGTTTTATTATTTAGGCATTTCTTGTTTGTTACTCTCCACACACACACACACACACACACACTCACCACACACACACTGACCCCCCACACACACACACACACACACACACACACAGCATCGTGCTATGAAAATATGTGAAGGTCATGTCAGAGCTGCTAAATGGCTGAGATGTTATTCTCTCATCAGGATGCTGATTGGCCACAGCGGCTGACCTTTGAGCGCCCGGCTCTGACTAAATGACCCACGGCTCCGATGCTTGCCGTGCTGGAGGAGCTCCGTCACGGAGAGGCGCTGGCCGCTCCGACATTGTCATCCCTATATTCTGCTTGTTCTGGTTCCTCTGGTGCAGCAAACACAGAGCCATAACTCATAATCCAGTTTGCCTATTCTTTGTTTTTTTGAAGGACAAATTGTTTTTCTTTGGTTTCTGTTGAGTAAACTGAGACGGAGGAAACAGCTTCTCTCTGCACTACCTGAAAACTATATTTCATCATTCTGCGTATTAGGAAAATGTCAGAGAGGAAACCAAGCAACACTTTTCAAAAAACAAAAAGAGAGGCAAAGCGTTGCCTGTGGTGTGTGGTAAATAAATCCTGTTCATGTGAAGAGAGCTGGGGGCACACGGCGCTGCTGGAGAACTGGTTATTGTTTACTTTAACCAGAGGCCAATTCTGGTTAAGGTATCTCCTCCTCCCTTTCAAGGTCTGCTCCGTGTTGTGGCCGGGGGGGGGGGGGGGGGGGGGGGGGGGGGGGGGGGGCTCTGTGTTTACATCCCCACCTAAAACAAGACTCTGAGCCCACAACAATGCAGAGTGGATGTGAATAGAAATAGCAGCACTTGTGCTGGTATCATATTATGCAGCATGTACTCTTTTGCTTGGGGCTGTTTTTTTTTTGAAGGAATATCTCGTTCTAAAAACGCAGGGAAGTTTTTGCAGTGCACCAAGGCTACCATGTCACTCCACACGGCCCGCAATGGGAAAATATACATCAGCATGTATTTTTAGAATTGAGTCTAAACAAATCTCTGAGGATGAAATAACTGATTACTGCTGCAAGCAGCCGGGCATGGTCGCATGGTGAGGATGGGACGAGGAACGGATATTATTCCCAATTTTGACATTAATTAATAGGATCCTCTTAGGCCCTTTAGCCACTTGCTTTGTGAGGTCTCTCCACCTGATTTAAAAGTGTCTGAAAAAGCCTCCGGATGTGAAGTGCCATTTCTTCTCTCCTTAAGAGGCCTGCTTCCCCGCTCTGTGCCAAATGTCCATTTGGGCGCACATGAATATGCATTTTCCAGAGAGCGAGTGCACCTTGGAGCCTGTGAAGGCATCGAGCGGAGCTCCAAATTTATATGCACACATTAACCACGCTTTGGCCCGGGCTGTCACTGTCTTTCATGTCCAACCCCATCAGGACTGCCCTGGTCCCCCGATGAAGGCGCTGCTACACTGAGCTCAGTTGTGTTCTCGTTGCAGTGATTGTGTGCAAGCAGGCCAAATAGTCCCAGCCAAGCACAGAGACAGAAAAAGAGATGCTCGACCTTTACTGAGTAGAAATGCATGCAAGGACTTAGTGAACGCAGCCTGCCACGTGCAGCTGTGTGTCCGCCGTGCACGGCTGGCTACTGACCATCAGCGGTAGACCGATGCAGCAGACGAGAGAGGGAGACACTAAGTGAACCAACGCTGAGCTGCAAGAAAATGTTCCCAGCAAGTGTTTGATAGACGGCAATGTGGCAGAAAGAGGCCAGCTTAGCACAACACACAAGAGTCTGTCGGCCTGAACACCGCTGAAAGAACGCACGATTTATTATTTAGAGAACAAGAAGCAAAACTAGTTTTCTGTCCTGTAGTCCAATCCGCCGTAACAGCTGCATGTTCTGTATCAGCTGCACTGCGCTGGTCGCCGCCGCCATGACGCAGCACACAGTCTTTTTAAAATATCCAGATCCGTGTCTGATGATTGGGACGAGGAGCTGGAAGTGGCTCCACACGTGCCCCCCCCCCCCACCACGAGATAAAGGAAACTGGTACGAGAGGTCTTACAGGAAGTTTATGTGCTTAGTTTGGATAAAGGTCAGAACTGATATGGCCCCCAAAGGGGAGTGTTTGTGTGATGCTGATCGAACCCGGGCCAAACGGCAGGTGTGTGGGGGGGGTGAGTTTCATTCCGGGGATTGTTTCAGGAAGAAGCGGCACGCGGCAGGCTGCCGGCTGCAAACCACACGCTTTCACACGGAGAACACTAAGACGCTGAAAGACTATTCTCACAGCACAACTCTGTGAATTAAAACCTGAAGAACACCACGGAGGGCGGGCTCGCCGAGACGTAGGACCCACTCATGCAGGCAAGCGCAGGTCTCGTCCTGACACTGAACGCATCATGGTAATGTTACGAGCTAGGTTGGCCTTTAGCAGCCGTGTTTCTGTGTTCTATGAGCCCGGGTTAGCTTAGCATTGTAACAGTAACTATTTCTCATCATAATCAAGATGAATGAGAGCATGTGGCTGAGTAGCATCATCAGTGGTTTAAAGATTTATTTTTTGATCTATTGCTTAACTCTGATTTACCATTAAGGCTACTGAGGAATTCCTTTCCCAATGATGGAGATGTACTCTAATTTTGTCTTATTATACAGAAAGTGTTTTCTCTATCTTTGTGGAAGACTTAGGTGCGTGTAAACTTTTAGTTTTGGGTTGTTTTGGGTCTCTTCATAGTCGCCCAAAACGGCTCGGGTGCTGGACCTAAACCTTTTGATGGCAGGGATACTGGAGCATGCTGACACAGACACGTGTAATGGTCTGAACGGCCGAGGGGGACCTGATCGGGTCCAGGTAGTTCTGTAGGTGTCCCCATAGTGCCAACACACTCCTGGTCCTCACACAAATACATATTTCTGGGCATCTGGGTAGCATCGAGGTTCACTCCTCTCACATGCTGCACGTCTCCCCCCCCCTCCTCTTTCATGTCTAAGCTCTCAAAATAAAGGCCTAAACAAATGGCCCAAAACATCTTTAAAAAGAAAAGAAAAGATTAAGAAATATGATCCATATTAGCTGTGATAGTATGAACTGCATGTTGCTGTGTTGTAGTGTAGGGGGGTATGGTGGGGGTGGGAATGACCAGAGGCCCCACCCTACAAATAGCATGATACTTTATTATTGTGTTTTTAACACATTGTAATAAATGATTTCCCCAAAGGAAAACTTTGTCAACATCTCCAAAGTAAAAAGATCCATTTCTCTGTTTGTTCTGGTGAACTTAAAAAGCAATCCATTTTATTATTCTAGTACCAAAGAGGGAAATTCTCATGTGCAATTTAAGTAATAATAGATCAATTCTTGGTGTGTATCACTAAAGTATTGCCAAGAAAACTATTATGATAGTATGCTGTATTGATTTTTTCCCCACCCCTAGAAGTACAATGTGATGATCCCTGTTTCATGAACAAAAGCAAAACTGATGTTCTTCTATGTCAATTCATAAAACATCTTTTGAAAAATATAGAAATATTCCGAAAATATTGCAGAGACTGTTATGCACATTGCTGTGCTCCAAAATGTCATCTTTTGAGTTGTGGAGAAATATCTCCACCCAGAAAGGAAAAGTGTTTTACCTAAAAGTTCAAAATCGGCAGATTTGGAGACATATTTCACTGGACAGCGACATTTCACACAGTAATAATTCTTTGCTTGATGTATTCTACCTATATGTGTTCATAAGTCTTTTTAAAGCTACTACACTTTTCCCTATTGGAATATTTCTGTACTTATCATTAGCACTCATCTTTTGTTTTTTTCTTTCCATCTCACTGACTCCTTTGTGATTCCCGTCTCTCATTATTTTCCATCTGTGTCCCTCTCCTTGAGTGTCTTTGCCTCTTTCGATCTGTTAACACCTGCTTTGTGGAGGAGGCTGCCGGCGCTGACTGGCTTCCCCTGGACCAAGCTGCTTTTCCTGATGTCGGCCTTATTACCGATGTAGGCGCCCTGCCTGTTGTCTGAATGAATGGGTTAAATCCCGCCGTGTGATTCCCCCCCTCAGTGACTGGAGGCCATCACTTGCAGCCTGTCAGAGAGTGCAGGGCCTCGCTACCTTGCCAGCCTGTAATTATCTCCGCTAGCTGGCCCGTCTTTTCTCTGTCGCTCTCTCCCTCGCACTCTCTCGCTCAAATCGGATGATTACTGGATGTTAACAACAGAGATTACACGCTGAAAGGGTGAGCACAGTGGCTGCTCTTTGGAGGGGAATGCAGAATCTTGCACCGAAATAATCAATGTATTGCAAACTGAAGAAAGAGCCGCTGAGAGTGAAGCTGACGTCTCTACTAGTGGATGCTTGTGAGTATGGAGTGGAGAGAGAAGGGAGCTCTTACCGTGGTTGGATTTGGAGGTGTGAACAGGGGTGTAGTGGTTCTTGGATGAGGTTCTGACCGGCGTGTTGTCTTTGGGCGAGCCGTTCATCGCTGCAAAGTTCTCGCAGTCGTATTGCGAGATGGGGATGGGCCCCTGCTGCCTCAGGATGTCTGCGAGGGCCCTGCAACGCAACAACACCAAACAAGAAGGCTGTTAATGCTGCACCATGGTTCTCTTGTTGTACACTTTTCCCTCTCAGTGCACCTGAACTCAGATTAAAATGAGGTGATGGCACGTCTGTTTTCTGCACGCCGAACGGCTGCTAATCGTCGACACAGTGTTGTGCTATTAGGAGTGATTCAGGGCTGCTCTGTTCTGCTTTTTATACATCTGGGAACATGACGAATGTTCATTTGCAAGAGAAACTACATTGGATGTGTGCGTATCTTGTCTAATTGGGTTGAATTTGAATGTTTTTCAGACAGCACCAGGTGCATGTGGAAGGATGGAGTCCTCGAGGGAGGAGAGAGAGGAAGAGAGGGAGAAGCAATCACGATGAAAGAAAGTTCAAAAAGTGTTTGTTTGCTCTTTCTGAAAGAGGAAATCAAATTACTTTCACAGCGCTGCAGCAGCTCAAAGCTTTTGCACAACTACAAATGTATCACCGATGTAACCTTTGCTTTTAAATTAATATTTAGCTTAACCCCCCCCCCCCTGCTCTTTATTGAATGTGCAGCGGTGCATGCATGTCACACAACCTTGATACAGCCGCAACGTTAACACTATCCATTATTCACAGTCGTAAGTGTTGAATAATGCATCCAATAAAAAAAGCCATTTAATCTGGAGGAAATAACATGTGTCAGCATTGTTTCCTGATGTAGGACCGGTCTGCAACCTCTGGTCCACGCCGACTCCCGGGGCCTCACCACATTGGCATAGTCAGTGAGGAGCTGAGATGCAATCATTCGCCATGGTATCCCATCTCTGCTGAGCCTTCTTGTCAAAACCCACCTGAACACACCGGACAGCCCTGTGCTGTCGTGCAGAGGGCGGGGGGGGGGGGGGGGGGGGGGGGGGGGGGGGGGGAGTATGATGTTTGACAGCTGGCTGCCTGGACTTGGTTGTCTCTTGTGCCAAATATCTGGTCCATAGTGATTCAAACATGCCAGACGCCACTTTTATCCCAGCTTAACGGAAAATTCTAATATATAAATGTTCAGGGGCAAATAATTAGAGTAAGACACACACAAACACACACTCACTCCATGCGCACCAGACTGCCACGATCACTGTATAGTTCTCTTTTAACTCCTGTCTAATTATTTGTATCTTTCATTCCCGTGCACTTCTTTGGGATTTAACATCTGCTGCCATTCTAATCTGATGTGAAACACTCACACACACTGTCAGCATGATTTAGAGTTTGCTATTTCTAATATAGGGAAAGAAACACTTAACACTTAAGATATAAATATAATATGTATAAGTTTTATTATGGTACACCGTCGTCTACTGCATTAACATGGCTCAAGGCTTGTTTCTCAATGTATCTTGACCTTTGACCTCTGACTGCAAACAGATATATTACACATATATATACACTATACTGTTATAAGACCATAACAGTCATGGTTTATATATCTAGCACGTGATGAGCTCTTAGGATGGGACTTTGATTCTCTTTCTATGTCACTGAGTGGCAATTTTAGACCCTTTTTAGGGGGGCTCAAGCTGCTATTTCACCTCAGCCCCCCCAAAAGAATATATATACAGTATACATATATAAATAATTTCAGAGTTCACCAACTTGTCTGTTAGTGACAGAAGAAAAACAATTACAGGTTCAAAGAAAAAGCTTTAACATCCTGTGGCGCTGTCACCGATGCTCTGCACCTGTGACCCCGTCAAGGAACGTTTTAGTTTGTATTTATGTATTGTTTACACCTCATTATTATTTCATTTGATTCTGGTGGTCCATAAAGGGACTTTTGTAGTTTTTCTTCACATGTTCAATATGTTGCATTTATCCTCTGTTATAATAATAAATACACATATTCAATGTTTGCAAGGCACTGTATTGTCTCACACTGTCATTAGGGGCTGAGCCCCCCTAAAGGTCTTGTCCTAGAATCGTCCCTGGGGGAGAACAAGTACTGATGAGCAGAGTAAATATATTTCAGCATGGATTCCCATTATATGTGATATATGTATGTCTTCTGCCCACTCACCTGTGTATATTCATTTCCTGAGGCGGCTCTGTAGCTTTGTCGTAGGCGACTTTGACCGACACCCCCACCACTATGAGAAAGGCTATGATCCCACAGGTGATGTACACCGCCGTGCTGGTCTGGTCCATGCTCGGATCGTACGTTTCCCCGGTGGGGATGGGGGACGGGGCGACCGTCTGCACCCACACCGGCGTCTGGTAGTTCTTGCAGGCTTTCTGATCCAGCCGGTCTTTCTTGTACTCGCAGCAGAAGCGCAGGTAGCACGTCCCGCAGCAGTACCGGTGGTCCGTGTTGTTGCACTCGAACAGTTTATCATACTGCCCGCTCACGTCGTAGTAGCCCAGGCAAGTGTCGTGGTTGGTGGCGGGCGCCGGCTGCAGTGGCTTCTGCGGGACGGCCGTGGGGACCGCCGTGGCTTTGGGAGCCTTCCGGGGCGCCGGCTTGGGCTTTTTACCGCCTGCAGCGGCGCTCAGTACGCAGAGCGGGTCCAGGTATATTATCAGGAACAAAAGGTGCCGTATCCCCATTGTAGTGTGAAGAACTTAAGACTGATGTTTCGGCGAAGACACTTTAATTCTAGTTGGGCATGTAGGGTTTAGTCTGGTGTAAGTTTGGCCGCCGAGTCTGCCCCTGCTCGCTCAGTCTCCTGTGCCGCCGTCATGCTGAAATCAACTCTGAGTAGACTGATGTCAAGGGCATTTCTTGGCTGCTATTATGCAACGGAAAAACTGCGACCCATCGTGGCAGCAGAGCATCGTATCCTGACCGGGAGGAGAGCTGCTGGGTGCCCGGGCTCTGCGCGCTCTCCCTCGGCTGAGCGGCGTTCGAGAGCCGCGGTGCGTCGCTGTCCACGGTGCTGATTCCTGGAGCCCAGGTCACTTCTGCTCCAGTCAAAGTTAGGCTGGAGAAACAAATAAGCCAAATGGGCTCATTAGATATTATCACCACGTCAGAGTCACGTCATTATTTAATTATTCCAAATAACTAGACGGGTTCTGCCATGAGAATCCATTCCGTTTGGAGTCCCTTTTTGCAGTTTGCATGACACATTCAACTTGGTAGCATGACAAAATCTGTCGAACACAACACTAACATCTTCTAGATGAATGTGGTATGTCATCTGTATGTTTAGCATCACAACATACCAATGCTGCTTACAACCGGCTACAGGACAATTACTGATAGTGTTTTCAAATACAATTCACAGATAACTTTAATACATTAACATTTCTTGATATACCAAAAGAGTGAGAGTGTAAAAAGACAGCCTACCTCAGTTAGGATACCCGCTGGGGAGTTGCTCTCTGTCTGTGTCTCTGAAAGTGAGGAGAATATCAGAGCTGTAAACCCCTCTCTCCCTCCCTCCCTCTCTCTTCTCTCTCTACTTCTTCTCTCCTCCTTATCGGCTTTCTCCCTCCCTCCGTATCTTACATCATTTCAGTGCTGGCGTCAGAACTCAGTCAAGTAACCAAGCAAGAAAGCAAGCCTGCTCATTGGCATTGACACGTCTAAATGAAATGGCTGCAAAGACCTCTGTCTGCCGAACATGTCTGTGTGCG
>NC_048427.1:21509997-21536139 GCF_013103735.1 Etheostoma cragini | reverse complement strand
CCCCCCCCCCCCCCCCCCACACACACACACACACATGTTTATTTGCACACAGTTGCTCAACCTTTTTGTACAGCTGGCTTTTATCATGTTGCAGCTACATGCCCATAAATAAGCATCGTTTTCAGGATGAAACAGTAATTGGCTGTGCTCTCTCAGTTAACACACTCATTATTTCAGATAAGGTCGTTCATATTGGCCTGTAGCCAAGCCATGGCACCTGGGGGATTATGGACAACTGATAGGGCTAAATTACCAGTCAAGTGTGTTTCAACACTGCTACGCTGAGATGAACCAACGCTGTATAGCACACTCCTACACACAGCTCTGTCCTTGTTACAAAAGCCTTTTCCTCTTCTTCTGTGTCTTCTATATTCACACTCACCAATGAAAACACTGTTTAATTATGAGTAGGTTCCAAATAAACTAATGAACACACATCTAACCAGCAGGTGTAGGGCCTGTTTATGATGACAAACTGCTCTCAGTGATGTAAATATGATGTAATATAGCTCAGCCCGCTCTCTACAAACTACCGAGGTTGTCTTGACATGGGGAGCTATTGGGAGCTTAAAGTCCTTCCTCCTCTATTCCAAGTTCACTTATGGCTGTGTGAATGTCCTGCTGGGAGCCGAGGCTTGACCAAGAGCACACCAAGGACTGCTCATTTGAAAGTGTCTTCATTTACCCAGTATGTACAATGCAACTACTGTAGTCTGATTACCACCACTCTGTGTGTGTGTGTGTGTGTGTGTGTGTGTGTGTGTGTGTGTGTGTGTGTGAGTTACACAAACAAGCCAGTTTTGTCTAAATAATAAAACAGTGATTAACTTACTCTAATTATTGGCCAAAAGGCCCTTTTATAATCAACCCTCCCCCCTGTGTGTGTGTGTGTGTGTGTGTGTGTGTGTGTGTGTGTGTGTGTGTGTGTTGGAGGAGTTACTAAGTCTTAGCAGTGAGGCCAGTTTGCAGTTTGTAAAGTGGAACGGCAGCACTCAGCAGGTCAGGAGGTGACAAGAGGCTCATTAGAGCTGCTGTGGGCCAAGATCATGATCACACCCTGCTTACTGCAAGAAGTGCAGACTCGCCACAATCAGGAACACGGCTGCGGCCAAATCAGGAGGAATATATCGCAGAATCACAGTGTGTTCCCAGCTTGGAGTAGTAACGTACAGTGTTAACCAATCTCCACACAGCAATGCAACTATTATGTAACCTTATGTTGTGTCCTTTGTTAAATCAACATATTCAGTAGGAACCAGTAGCTCAGAGACGACGTCAAGCTTGTGAAGAAGAGTGAATCTTGGATTCATTCTTTTCATGGGATTTGTTTAAAGAATATAAACACAGCCTTAACCTTAAAATTGTTTTACCTAAACTACATTTATTTGCTGAATATGCAAAGACAATTCATATTTCTGCGCTGTGGTACAATTGAAAACACTGAGAAGTGATTATTATGGGACCTTTAAAAGCTGCCTCCATCAGCACGGCCTGTCAAAGCCAGCGGAGCCGCATCAGATCTCGCCGCTCACACAGCTGACCGCCGCCTAGCAAGCATATTATATTTATATTTATAAAACAGACAAACATAAACCCAAGTAAGACTTCTCTATAAGCTGAGATGTTCAATGACTGTGGCACTCTCACTGCTGTCACCCTTCTGTCTCTAACCCTCTCTGCTTCCCCTCCGGAGGAAATAATGAAGAAAGGTGGAATGCCAGCTCTCATTAGAAAGTGGATTTTAAAAGCTCCCTGACAGGAACAGTAGGGGGAAAAATGCTTTGCATAGGCATATTTTTCACTATCACCAGTGATGTGACTGGCAGCAGTTTGGGTACCAAAAGATCCTAATTTAAAGTCCAAGCCCTTTCCTATGGAACTTACAGTATCTCCTGAATGGCTTGTCCACCTTCGGCACATCAAACTGAAGTTGATAGATTTGTCCTTCAGGACACTAAATTGGAAGACATTTTGAGCACTTTGTTGTGTAATTTACTACCTATCAGATGAATCCATCCAATACAGGTTTTGCCCACTGATTGACACGCAGGGGAGGAAAAGAGAGTGTGATCATATTTGTGTCTGAATTTCAAACCAGCAACGCCGCTGTTTGGGGGTTGAGAAGCAGTTGCTTGGTAACCACGTTTTACGATGCCATCCATACTCGTAATGAAAAATGTAAACTCCTCAGTACTGCACTACTTTCTAGGACTTCAACATGAGAGATACATGTACTCAGAGACATATGTGTAAGGACATCACACAGTGGTGCAAAATATGCAAACACACAGCAGGAATACAGACCTCCCTGCTGTTCCATGATTGATGAATGCTGTTACTGCACCTTGTAGGCCTACAAGGCCCTACAGCAGCCGGAATGCATGATGGAAGATCTCGTTTTAGCCCGAGTCTTCTACATCCGCGTGTGACCGACTGGGATGATGTTTCATTAATGTTTCAGATCCATTTCTGTTCCTGCAGTAAACATGATTGAGGCTGCATCGTGTATGAGGCTGCTTTTGGCCTTACTACATCACTGCTGTTTTCTTCTGGGCGTGTGACCACTGCTGCTGTTATTGTATGGATTCACAGTGTTCCCCGTACACAGGTTGTAATTGGGCACGCTGCCCAGGTTGATTGAGACCGGCCCAGGTAGATAAAATCTGAATCGCATTATTTTTCCCAATCAACAATGTATTTTTTACAGCGCACACACACCAGTGGCCTCCAGACCCTCCCCCTTGTAAAGTCCTGCACCAACACTGTACCTCAGGCTAGTAGCATGATGCTGATGGTCTCTGTGGGATTAACTGTATTGGCCATAGACAGTGAAAGAAATGGACCTGCTGCTAACTAACATGCTAATTACTGCTAAATAGCATGCTAGTTAATGTTAACATAGGCTGTCTCTGTGTTGACGTTCTAACCTGCGGCTGATTTCTGAAGACTATGGTTACCTGGTCCTCAGATCTCTGCAGGGTAAATCCAGACAGCTAGCTAGACTATCTGTCCAATCTGAGGACTATGGTTACCTGGTCCTCAGATCTCTGCAGGGTAAATCCAGACAGCTAGCTAGACTATCTGTCCAATCTGAGTTTTCTGTTGACGACTAAAACTACTTCTGAAAGTACACATGTTCCACCAAAACAACTTCCTTCCTGAAACGTAGCTCATACCAAGTGTTCCTTGGATGTTCAGTTTAATGGAGGGTTGATATCAGTTGGGTTGTCTGCGTCCAGGGGACAGACTGGTCCAGCACCTTACTAAACCTGTGAGGTGTGGGTGTGGGTGTGGAGGGGTCTGGAGTAGTTAGAAGATGAGATAACTTTCAATAACTTTATTGTCCCTTGGGAAACAACAGCTGCATTCAAACACATGCAGTAGATAACGGATGTATATTTGGGACAAGCAAAAAATGAACAAGATCATCCACTAGTTGAGAGGATGTTGCAAAGACTCTGATGTAATAAGAATTATATGTGCCCAATTATAACGTAAGTTAGGCATAATACTTTGATGGAGCTGGACTGAGGAAGGTAGGTAACCAGTAAGGTAACACTGAGCTTACTAACTAGTGGAGAAAGTAACTGATACAGCATAGCATTGAGGTATTTCCCATGGCAACACTGTATTGATACACAGGTGCCAAGTATGGATCTTTTATTATGTATTATATGTGTTGGTCAGTTTGTCCCATTTTGCAACAACAACATTGAAGTAATATGACCAAACAGAGAAATGAATCTTTATAGATAAAATAGATGCTGAAGAGGTTTCCTTTTGGGGATGTCATGTAAAATTGGGAAAAATTTGAAGTTGGGAAAAAGGTAATAAATTGCAATATATCCCAGAATATTGGCATATGTTTCAAATAGCAATAATGTGATATTGTGACAGACATCTGTCATACTATCATGATAATATCAGATCGGGAAGTGTCTGGTGTTTTTAAATATTTCAATAATCTTTGATAACTTAATGCTCAAATGCAGCCTGAAGAAAGGGATAAGCTAGCATTAGCCAACATATTAATAAGAAAATAATTTATGAATAGTAATTTCATTCAAGATGATGTTTTTACTGTTCAAATTAGATTAGACTTTTGGCAAATCGTTCCAACAGCCCTCCTAACATATGGTGTTTAACACACTGTAAGGGTGTGTTTATGTGTGTGATCATATATCCATATAGGATCTGTTCTGTTAGCCTTGATACAGTCAGACACTTCCTAGATGTGTTTATCATCAAGTTATAGACTACGTGATTCAAGGCGTTGCAAAAATCTGTTCAAAGGCGTCTGCATTTCTGTTTGTGTAGTCATGACTGCCGGTTAAGAAGTTCCCAGTGACCAGCTGAGCAGAATAAAGGCTTTTTAACTGATTTTGGAGTGCCTCGGATCTCTTTTTCCCTCTGTAATTTTAAGCTTGCAATTATGACTAGCCATGCAGAATAAAGGCTTCAGGCACGGTTTTCGAAGTGCTTTGGATTTCTTTTTTCCACATGACCACCAAAAGAGTTTTTTTTCATCTGAAAAGGCTTCGAACTTCACAATCATTAGAGGCTAAGAAACACTTTAAGCTTATTTGTTTATGGAAGGACCCGGGATCAGTGGCGTGTGCACGCCTCGGCCTCAGATGATGCACATTACCTTAACGTGGGGGAAACAGACAGGCTGGCGAAGGCCAGTTCTTCCAGAAGACAAGACATCGCTGTTACGCCACTGACAGCAGTGAAGCGGCCCCCGTCGGAGCCGGCCACCATTGTTCTTTACTCCTCTTGTTCTCTCTCCAGGGGCCGATCCTTTATACATGGCATGTTCTTCTGCCATTACCATGACCCAATTTCTTTGAAAAAAGTGTGTTTCCTAAATTGGAGAAAGAGCCGAGGCTGGTACAAGAGCTTTTAAGAGAAACTGTCCCCTTGAGTTTAACTATGCGTGCTGCTGAGTCCTACCGCAGAAAGTGCTTTGTCAAGAATTTCTGATAATGCTCTTTGTTTTTCCCCCACAGGGCTCCACGTCTGAGCCATAGGCTTGGGGCTGGCGGAGAGTGGCGCTGGGCAGAGAATTACAGAGCATGTATGGTTGCTTTAGCCTCATCTGCTGTCTCCTTTCAGTAATATGGTGTGCTAATGCCCAATGAAACCAAGTGAATGCATTCCATCACTTAGCGAGTACCAAAACATTTGAACCCTGTCAATATTTCTCTCAGCTTTCAGCCTATTGCCAGCTGCCTCCTCAGAATGAATAGTGTGTCAGGTCTGGAGTAATGAACCTCGCCAGCATGCTATCATCACTTCCCATAACTGTCTTGTTAGTCTAAAATCCTGTCCCTGCTCCTGTCCCTGGCACCCGCGCTGGCACACTATAATGTCTCGCTAATTTACAGCCAGACTTACAACTGAGTGAGCTGTTTGATGTTCAGCGTTGGCTTTGGATCAGGGTCATATATTCAGAGAGCTCAGTGGATATAAATGATTATTAGTGTAGTGGCGCTTTGTAGCATATAATGAATGGAGTCGAGGTGGAGTGTGTGTGCCTGGGGAGTAGTGACCTCATCTAGGAACTGGAAGCTGTCTCTCAAACTGGCATCAGTTACACATTATGATAATCTGCTGTAAGTGTCTTCAGGGAATCTTGGGATGTTCCTGATCTACACTATAAAAAATGCAATATGTTTGTAACATTCTGAGCCAAAAAATACAAATGTGGGCAACATGATGGAGCCCGGACGAAGTCAAGGTGAGACAAAACAACCTTTTCTTAGCAACGTCGTTAAACATGCCCAAATAAATATTTCATATTACCGGGGGAAAGAGGTTGCTTGTACTGATGAACCTGAAGAGAATTACCTTCCAACTCTGCAGGTCTGCTCGGCTCTACACAGCTTTTTACTGTCTTTCAGCTGAGCTTGTTGTGGGTTTTGAGCCTGCAACTCCACTTTCATCAATCTCAAATCCTGATGCAGCAAGCAGCTGTCCTCAGCAAACCAACGCTGCCTGTCCCGCAGCCAGCAGAAGACACACACTTAGAGACTAGCTGGTGGACAGTGGAGCATTCAGCTGTAGTCTCGCTTTGCCAGACCTTCCTCCACAGCGCTGTGGAGGAGGGTCTGGCTAGTCCACACAGCATTCTGGGATGGAAGAAAAACGTGCTCTGGTTGATTAGCATTTCTTTAAACCGATCACAATCATCTTGGGGGGTATTAAGTGCCAGACGGAGCCATGGTGCCTCTGCTAAATAGTCTCAGGAAGGAACTTGTAGGACAGATAGTCTAGCTAGCTGTCTGGATCTATCCTGCAGAGATCTGAGGACCAGGCAACCATAGTCCTCAGATTGGACAGATAGTCTAGCTAGCTGTCTGGATTTACCCTGCAGAGATCTGAGGACCAGGTAACCATAGTCCTCAGATTGGACAGATAGTCTAGCTAGCTGTCTGGATTTACCCTGCAGAGATCTGAGGACCAGGTAACCATAGTCCTCAGAAATCAACAGGGGATGATAGTTGGAAGAAGTGGTTGAGCTTATTAATCGTAATCTTCACCTATATGTTGTTTAAAGGTGAACCTATAAAAACACCTGATGTTAGTGTAGTGTAAGTAGATAGATACATTCATTTCTGTACAGTTTGGGTTTTATTGACCAAATGTGATATTGCAATATTGAGCATGAATACTGCGATATCGACATTCTTAAACATATATAAAAACATAAAAGTTATGGGGAAACATAAAAAATAGACAGCGTACAACACATGGGCTTGTTTAAAGTACAGCCTGAATAAATCCAGTCCTAAATGTTGAGGACAGTCCTGTGCACTCAGTGCCCCGTGTCCTGTGTTGTTGTGTGCGGTGAGAACAGAGGTCGGGGGTGCCGTAGCACCGTACAGCCCGTCATGCATGGAGCATTAGCTCGAGCAACATCTGTTGGCTTCAAGCCAAAGAACTTCCCGCTGGCGAGGAGGCCTTCTGTTTGGCGTTTCCTCTTCAATCTCCAGAATCTCGCCGTCTCCCTGAACCACTCATGTCCCTAATATTCTGTCTCTTCTTTCCTTTCGCAGTCTCTCTTTCTGTCCATTCTGGCTTCTCTCGCTGTCTCTGTCTCCCTCTTCCCTAACGCTGTCCAAGTGTGGACATCTAACATGGCGACTAGCCAATGAAAGATGCAGGCTCCAAATTCATCACAACGCACAGCCACCGGCACATCTCTCAACATAATGAACAGAATATCACATTTTTTCCGGACATTTTTGATATTGACATAGCATGACATAACAGTGAAAAAACAACCTTGAGTCGATATATCGTGTACCTCTCATTGATGAACAGAGTTGCTCCCCCCACTGGCTGACACACTGTGGAAAGCCACACTGATCTTTATCCGCTCCGGTCCCTTGGCATCCTTTGAGTAAAAATCGTCACCTCGCCGTGTGCAGTCCACTGACACCACATCAGCATCTGCTTCTTTTTCAGTACTGTGCCAAACTCTGGCCCCCACATGGAGGCATCAGAATGTCAGCACACGTTTAAATGGAGAATTCCTTCCCATTAACGAACTGCAGCGACAAAAAAAGCCGCGGCAGCGTCTCGTTTAAGGCATCTGTGATCATCTTGTTTTTCTTCAGTGAGTAACAGTTTACAGCTGGTGTTTGGGATCAGAGGGATTCCTTCGTATTTCATGGCGTCAGTTACTTCATCACCCTTCTCACATGTAGCACACTGTCATTTGATGCTGCCACTGGGGGCAAGCTGACATACCTCATTATTATTAAAATGTTATTTCTCTCTTTTGAGCCCCTTAAGTAACAATAACCTGAGCTTGAAGTATATGTAAGGGAACAAGGGAAAAAATACATCTAAAAGCAAAATCCCGTCCATCACATCCAGATGACGTTTGTCGATTCAGCTCCAGCTGAGCCTCGGGGAACTTAAATGCCTCGCCTCACTCCAGAGGAGACACTTAAACTACAGTTAAACATTAATGTGCAATTATTTATACATTGTGTGGTCTCACATGCCTCCTTATAGTACGGCACAGTTCATTCCTCAGCTCTAGGCTGGCCTGCTGATGTGTTCCACCAATTAGTTGTGCAGCCATCAGTTGCCACGGCGAACGCACTGGGAAGTCACTACCAAAGTTATGGGAAACGCAGTGAGCCCCCGCAAATCATGTCAATGCCTCCCAAAGGGCGACTTTTCCAGATGCCTCTGTTTTCCTCTTCACTGATGCATTACAGCATGTGTGGGTGTGTGTGAGTGTGCGTAGCTCAAGTATGAATGTGTGAAAGTGGGTCACAGCTGCCAATTGAAGGCAGTTTTCTCAAAGCAGGGGCTTTCCTTCAGCACAGGAGAAATGAAAGAGGGCATCAACCTTGTCCTTCCCTTGCCCCATCCAACCCCGTTTCTAACCACATGCAAGTGGCAGGAACACGGAGGCGATATACAGACTAATATTTTCCAAATAGGCTATCATACTGGTGTGTGTCCCTGCCTCTATCCTTTCAACTATCCCTCCATTTCTCTTTCATATCTGTCTCCCAACCCCCAGCACAGCTTGTTTCCCAGGTCGTTCTAATCTTTCCTGTTTAGGAAAACCCATTTTAGAGTCTTGCCTTTGGATTGTTGGGCTTTGTGTTTTCCTTCAAGCATGTTCCTGCTAATAAAACCCACGAGCAGACATTCTCCGCCTCCATTAAAAAAAATGTAGCATTATTAGGAAGGGATTACAGAAATCTACCCGTGGTACCTGGAAGTGCTTCTTGCAAATATTCTTTTGCTTGTTCAACAGAGATTTATTATTATAAATAATAAGGCTGTGAGTACCTCTGTGTCTCTGCTCTCTCTCTCACTAAAGGGTTACATAATTAAAGTGCCTCAGTGAGATGTTGACAAGTGGGGGGGTTAGCGAGGGGAGCATCCACTAAATTGAGACCGCACACATTATTTATGGAGCCGACACGTTCATATCAGTCCAGCGAGTGACGGTCAACATTATCAATGCACTTTTCCAGCTCATTACCCAGAATTCTCCTGAGAGATGTTTCCATGTGCTCCAGGGTATCGAGCTGTAGAACAACACAGCTCATGAATTTAGCAACATTGTGGACATTGATAATTGAACAAAGGGAGAACAAACAGTAGCCGAGGCTGAAAGCAAAAAGCCTTTATGTGTTTTGGTTTGGAGGATCCAGGCGAGCCCCATCCCTCCATCCAGGTCCAGGGTCAGGCTCCCAGGTAAACTGTAAGGTCTGCTTCTGTTCCACCGCTGTGGGGACTGAATGCCGCCTGGGGGACGACACAAAAACAAAGCTATTCAATCTCTGCTCCTTCTCCCAGTCCCATCTTTATTTTCTTCCAATCTTAGCTTGTCATTCAAAATGATGATAAGACACGGTCCATCTGAAATCCAATTGTCTGTCTGTTTTTCTGCTACAGCAGAGATCTGTAAAATGGTGAACATTTACAATTATTATTCTATTTTTATGGATGAATCAGTGTCACAAAGGAAGAAATATATATATTATGTACACAGGTTACAATATGGAATGCTAATGGAGAGTTGTTATATATTCCCAAAGACCCTATATTCTTCACTGATTACAAAATGAAATAGCATTTGTGATTGCAACTAACTAGTTGAGATTTTAGTTGCATGGTCAAACATTAGGACACACAGGAGTTTTGTGTAATAAGAGTATTATTGCAGCTCTGGAACTTGAACGCTTTTTTTGTTTCAACTTGATTTTTTTACAAGTTAATTGCTATATGTACAGATAGAAAAACATGAAGGATATTGAAGGACATTTCAGATTCATTCTTGTTACATAAACTTCAGTAGAGTCAAAGTGAAAGGTGTTATTCTTATTCTTTAATTAGATACATATGTATACACTCTCTTGTTAAAAGTAGAATCTGGCCCTACAAGGTATTCGGCTCCTCATACCGTACACCAGGCTGCGAGGAAGGACAGGTTAGGAATTAAAAAAAGAAAAAATGTATGTGAAAAATGGTTCAAGCTGCAAAGATAAAAGTTTATCTTTTATGTAATGCTCTCTGCTGTTGGTGTTTTTGAGGGAGACTTGCCAGGGTTTTGGTCCACCGAGCTGATTTCGAGACATGGTTGGAGAGATTAACTGCTTGGCCAAGATGCATGTTGGGAATGCTGATTGTATGAAGAATTTCAAATGGTGTCTTCAGTATTGACTAAGGCTTGTTAGCAATTAAAAAATAAAACTGTGTCGTCTTGAACTTTTGGCCACTAAGGAATCCTGATGGAGGCACTAACAGCAGCTCTGGGAAAGGCAGAAAGAGAGGCGGGGAAAGAGACAGAGACAGAAAGATAGAGACAGCGAGATCATAGGTTGTACCCGTGAGGGAAGCAGGGAAACGACCTCTTCTGCCTGGATTACCATGCTCACATCAAAGCAAGACACAGCTTTGCTGAGTTGGCTTTGTGTCACTGGGAGTGTTCCCATGTCTGCACGCATGATTGTTTCTCTGCATTCTTTCATGTGTGCACTTCATAGTTGTATGTGTTTGTATTTATATACCTACCTACTGACGTGTGTGTGTGTGTGTGTGTGTGTGTGTGTGTGTGTGCGTGTTTGACATGTTGAGGACAAACAGTAGTTCCCCGTTGAGACTCCAGAGACTGCCAGCCACCGACTGACCATCATTATGAGTCCATGTATAGTCGGACTCCGCCTCTTATGGGAAACCATGAAATGACAGGGGTCATGCTCCAGAGAGTCTTTACACTACAGTGTACCCTCAGATATGTTTCCACCACAAAATATGGTTTCTCTCTACTAGCAACTAGCGAGTATTGAGGAACATGCAACAAATGAACCAGCTCCAGAAACAGGCTAACATCAATATGACGGGGCAGGCCAGAGATAATAATAATAATAATAATAATAAGGTCAGAAAGCCACGCGGGAGTAGGACAGTGCTGAGGAGACTGAACATGGCAGCAGGTGAACATCAGACCTGTGCAGGGTGACGAGGAGTCTGTAACCTCCCACCATTTTATTTTAGATTTTGATTACTATGACTTTTCCAAGATGTGAGTACAAGGCATCTGTTGCCACTGAACCTGTGACGGTGAACCAGCATGCTCGACACTAGGACCCTGAAACTGGCACAGAAAAGACATTTAGCCATCATCAAAACGTCTTCTGTGAAGATACTTTTTGTCATGGCTATACCTCAGTGGATGTGAAATATAATGTGTAAGTGTGTGTGTATAGTGTGTTTCAAAAATTACTCAAAAGAAGATTTGGCATAAGTACTGTTGCTACATCAAACTCTGCGTCTTTCTTCATGTAAAAAGACCCTAATCATGACAATTCTGGGAAGCTGTTGGATGCAGTAAAACAAACATTGGTAATAAAGTGTATTCAATCTTGCATCGGGTAGAAATGGATTATACAATGTGATGAAATATGTATAACCCCTCCCAGACATATGAATGTGTAAGGATATTAGAATGAAGCTCAGAGTGTTTGGGTCCCTGCAGCGACAGCATTGTGATTCACGGCCTGGTAGAACACTGCACCCAGGGGTCCTTGGGGGTAGGTACTGGGAGCAGTGCAGGGTCCATTTCTGGATCACTGCTACATAACACAATAAAGGGCCTTTTCTCTGATCCCTGGTCTGCTCTGCTGCTGTTTTAAAACTGAAGGACACAAAAATGGCCCACTCATCCCAAATACCGCCCAGCTCATCAAAACGGCCCAGAGGAGGCCTGATGTTAGAACATAACGCACTTTTTCTACCAGAATAAAAAATGTGCATATGGCCGTCTCAGCATTCTTACAGGCCCTTCTCAGGGATCAATGTCATTGGTATGTATGGGCTGCCATACACCCCCCCCCCCCATCCCGCTCTGTAAGCCTCCAGGCATCGTCTTCAGCACTTTTCAATATGGGATCATCAGAAAGAAAAGTAAAATCTCCAAGGTTTTCTTTAATCGTTGCATTTCTGCATGGGAGATGAGGTAAAAAGACATATTCCATTGCCAGTCCATCATTATTTCATCCAGCCTAAGCTCAGATTAATGTTGTGTGTCTAGATAATCGGAGGGCTTGGTTTGGATGTATGTGATTGATCAGACTTTACAGAGCTGAGATCAATCGTATCTTCCTTCCAAATTATTCTGCTCCGAGCTCTAACGCAGGACTCGAAGCAGGATGTGTGTGTTCCACTGCCGGGCTCGCTGCTACACATGAGCAGAATGAAGAACTGAACCGGAAAACCCATTCATGGCGATACACGGACGTTTCTCTCTCTCTGTATCTTCTGTGGCAGACACAGATATTTTCTATTCTGTTTTATAATATTTCTGTTGTCACTTTTACAGGGTGAAGGATTTCCAATGTTTTGAGAGGGACAGCTATATTCATGAAAATAAATTATTCATGAATATGTTTTATGCACTTATATACAGTATTTGTTGTGAGCCACATTACACACCAATAATATAATCTGCTCAATAGTAGGATAGTGTCTTATTCAGGACTCTTAAAAACAAAATGTAATGTTTCATTGAATCTTGTACACACACACACACACACACAATCCTCTGCGGTCATCAGAACTGTCCTCTCTGTAGATCTTTTTCACGGCACTCGTTAAGATCGTTAAGGTTATCAATGTCAGCTGTGTTCCTACTATGACAAGTCAAAATGGCTGCTGTGAAAAAGGTCCATTGGGTCTTGCACCCACGGGTCAGATGTCTGTAGAGGCCGATCCACGTACTGGAGTGGTAAGTGGTAAGTGGTGGTGGTGGTGGTTGGGTCGGGTCTGGTCTGGTCTGGTCCGGTCCGGTCGATTCTTTTGTGCTCTGCTTTGCTGATGCTGTCTCTGCGGCACGGCGAGTTCCATTTCATGACGTGCAACTTCTTTCTGCATGGAGTTCTTCCCAGATTGCCCGTCCAGGGAAATGTGCTCTCAACTGCTCATTGGGATTTGACATTGTCCCGGACCGGTTTCTTTGCCGGCTGGGGGCTGGCTGACGTCGTTTACTTGGGAGTAGAGGATATGTTTAGGGTGAGGTGAGTTGGACATGCACATGACATAGGTGGTCTTTTGTAGTTGGTACTGCAGTGTTGTGGTGGGGATGGGGTCATGTTTGCTTCCTCCAGAATCCTGATGTTAGTGGGTCTCTCCTCCCATCTAATCCTAGTGTTGAAGGTCCAAGATGGTGGTGTTGCTGACTTTGCTCTTGGCCTTGAACCTATTAAGGTTGAAGATCTTGCCTTCAGTTTTGGACAGGACTGGAAACCCCTGTGGCAGCTGTGTGGCAGCAATGAAGATGGCAAACCGGGTGGGTGTAATGATGCATCGCTGTTTGACCCTCGGTTCCACAGTAACGTCAGAACCAGTCAGGGCTGCGGTTCCACAGCCCTGTGAAGAAGCTTCAGTATGCTAATGCCCTCATCATGGCAGCCATGTCCTGGGAATCTGCTCCACAGAGCCTGGCAGTCTACCATGTCAGAGGCCTATGTCAAGTCTATGTAGGCCATACACAACAGTCGTTTCTGAAAATACAATACTATAATAGCAGTACACACTGATTTGGCAAAAATGTAGTATGCAGTATGCAGGCATGCAAAATCCCCAGATGTTGTGCTGATTCTGAAAAAATCTCCAATATGTATCAGAATATTTTGTAATATCAATTGACTTAAGGTTCCCGAGGTTTTTAGAGGGCTTAGCTGCTAATGACATCATACACTCATTTATTAGTGATGTCACTGCGCAATTATTTGCATAAAGCTTAGTGGTTGTTGGTTGCAGCCAGCGAGAGATTACTAAAACAAAACTTGGAGGAGCAGTTTTGTCACTTTAATGAGAATAGCTGCACCACCTAAAGCCAACCCACCTTAAGTTAGTTAGCCTGCACTGAAGGTGTCGCTAGCTCTGCTGCTAACCCTGAGGTAGCAAGCGAGACTCGAGCACGAGCAAACTTGTCTTGAGTCCTGAGGAGCGACAGTACAACTGGACACAGACTGTGCTGCTACGCTCAGCTATAACTGTACTGCTACTTAATACTCGCAGACAAACACACTTTCCTTTCTCCAACGTACGTTTGTGTGTGCGCTCTCTCATCATCATAAGAGTTAAAGGGTTCCTCCTGCCCCTCAACGGAAGGTGGTGTTCTCTTTGCTCTGGCACTTCCCTTTTTCAATTAAATCAAGCCACTATGTGCAGACGTGTACGTACTTATAGCATCTTCAGAATTATTGAGATCAAAGGGTTTTGTTTGTAACGTGGATTGTGGTTTTGGTACTATGACCGGGGGGCCCCAAGTTGGGAATTGTGGGAACGTTTTAAACCCTTAACCCTTTCTAATTCATTTGTCTAACTTTCATAGTTTTCATTATGTCATGTCTATAGTTTATAAAAAGACAAATGTTTCAGATACATTGTTTTATTTTCACTGATTTGATTTTCCCATCCATCCCATGTCTACAGAGGTCCTGTCCCAGGAGAGCCATGGGAGGTGTGTTGGGGTACCGGCTTTGTTTCAGACGCTGGCACCTTGCACTGAGTTTGCTCAGTGGGCCGCTCCAACATGAGTGATCTCTCACTCTAGATGGGATGCAATCTGTCTCCTCCCAGGGCTCTTTGTCTAATACAGCTAATTAGAGAAAGAGAGAAAAGGGTCAATCCTCTGTGTTCTCCATACACTCTCTCACTCTCTCCTTCTGTCCCTCTCTTTCTCTCGCTCATTCTCGCTACCAATTACTGGATTAGAAGGCACACTACCAAGAGTCACTTAGAAACCCGGGCATACATGCGCTGTCACTACCAATAGAGGGCTAATGGTGACTATAACACAGGCCTAAAGAGCCCTGTGGTTTGTTCCCAAAGTTGGCCATTAGCTGATTACTGCAGTTAATGTAGAACAGCAGGCAAATAAAAGTTTATTCTTTATTTAGATGTACTCCTAAAACTAAGATACCACTCCAATAAACACAGAAACAGCATGTCTGAATGCATGAGGGCTGAACCTGCTCGTACTCACTGACCCTGACTGTTAGAGAGATTTCATGGAAGTGCAGTGAAACCTGAACAACCAAATGAACCATCCAGATGGTCCATAAGACATTGCATACATAGCAAGAAATAATTTGGCTCTGCTTCTGTGCTTCCTTCTCACTGTTTGCTCTCTACACATCATTTTTCAGACGTATAAGAATGGGCATCTCAATCAAAGGGGGTTTCCAGCCAACGAAACGCTGCCAAAACTCACCATCTGTTCCTATTTGAGGGCGGAGGTAGGACAACAGTGTATTAAATCAACTCCAGCCTCCTTTCCTTGGCTGGTGTCAGTAGAAGATGCTCCTAGCCCCTTTATCAGTTTCATGGCCTTGAAAGCTCAGTGTACACCTTAATCTGTTGTGGCCCCGCCCAGCGATCACTGCGGCCCCTATGTGATGTAATGTGTGTGTATTCAACTAGCCCCACTTGATTAAGATCAGCTCCCTCCCTGCAGTGAGGTGGTGTACTGGTACTGTATGTATGAAACACCTTCAGGTGACAGATGGCTGAAAACCATCCTTGGATGTACGTTAAGGCAGCTTCATTTGTACAGCCCATTTCAGCAACAGGGCAATTCAAAGTGCTTTCCACAAAATCAGTTCAAAAACTGTTAAAAAAAATAAAAACAGATAAAACACAAGAATTAACAGTTAAAGGCAACATCAAAAAGAAAAGTCTTCAGCCTTGATTTAAAAGAACAGAGTAGCAGCGGACCTGCAGTTTCTGGGAGTTTGTTCCAGATATGAGGAGCATAGAAACTCAACGCAGCCCCCCCCCCCCCCCCCCCCCCCCCCCCCCCCCCCCCCCCGTTTAGTTCTGACTAAAGAGGTGCGATAGAAGAAGCTGCTGCGTGACCCTCCTGCTGAACCAATCAGGAAGCAATAACCATTCTGCATGATCTAATCATGCTGTTTAGATGTAAGATCTTTAATTCTCAACTTGGTGTAGTAGTGAGCCATGACATGATGGCAGTATTTCCCTTGGCAACGACTGGAACTACTGAGAGACGAGATGGGCCAGAACTTTGCTTAGAGAAACAGAGTTACCCTGGTGGTAGCAACTGTAGTTATGCAAATTGGACACTCGTGGGTTTGATGACTCACGCATGGGACAATTTCACAGAGATGTCTCTCTGCTCAGCAATTCAGTAGAGATGTGTTGACTTTCTGGCTCAGAGCTTTTTTATGTTTTCCTTCTCATTTTGCCACACAAGAAACCTTAGAATTCCCCACAGATCCCACAAAATGCACCCTGAATAAGTTGTGAGCCTAAATCACAGCAAATCAAGTCTCTTTTGAAGAGGAAAGGCCTAACCCCCCCTCCCTTCTGCTTGTTAGCCAGCCAGCGACGTGACAGTGTTTAATTGATTAAACTATGAATGCCTTCGAAGGCTCAGCTCCACCAAGAGATGCACAGACACCGTATGGATGGCAGGCAACAGCAGAGAGCCCAAATCTCCAAAATGACTCACAAGTGCAAGAGAATATGCTGTTGATTATATAATTGTGTGCATGCCTACTTCAGTAAGGCTCATTGACTCAAGCTTTCATGCAGCACTCCTATCGTCAACAGCACATTTACGTTCCCACGATGTGTGTGGTGTGTGTGGTGTGTGTGTGTGTGTGTGTGTGTGTGTGTGTGTGTGTGTGTGTGTGTGTGTGTGTGTGTGTGTGCATATGATTTGTGTGTCTTACTAACAACCTCCTCCACATGAAACTTTCTGTTTGTCTGCTTGCATTTGATCTGCCAACACTGTTGTGCTTATTTGTGCCAGAGGAGGCTTGTTAGCGTGGATTGTTTGTTGCCCTGAGAGACTCCGTTTTGTTTTTGAGTTTCTCGACATCTCATCAGCCGCCGAGTGGCTTCTTAATAAATTGACCTAAATTATGTATAACTTTCTTTGGCTGGTGCAGGGTCCCTTTGTCCAATATAAAAATTATCAATTTTATTATTTCACAACAACGTTTATTTCTTGACAGGGATCAATCGAAAAAGAGCCTGAAGTCAAAGTGAAAGCTCTGTCAGGCTGCGTTGGGGGGGTGTGACTGGGACCGGTTCTCCAGGTCCAGGACATTACTGTAAAATTGTTATTTTGAAGCCATTCCTGTGTAGCGCTGGATTCTATTTGGACTCACTGTAATTATGATAAACGCAGCTCTGTTCAGTCAGTATTTCCATTTGTTCCAGAAGGTTCTGTTTCCCGTAGGACATGAGACCAGAGAACACAATGAGCCAATCTGCAGTGTAGAGTCGACTGTGGGGCTATTACTGTTAGAAACATGATGAAAATGGTAATTTTGTGATGGTGTAGCTGTAGAAGGTGCACAGATGACGGGAAGTCTCCCTTAAATCTACACAGTGTCTCGTGCATCGTGTCCCATCATGTCAGACTGCTCTGTTGGACTCGTCCAACGGTGTAATGGCTGCTCTTCTATTTTATGCATGGCATGCTGATATACGTGGCAGCGTTGAACGATCTTCAACAAATATCCTGTACTTTTGTTACGTCCCCCGATGTGGAAAGAACTTTAGAGGCCTTTAGCCTCTTCCATGAAGCTGTGACTGCTCTGGCCCTGGCCGACTGTTACTAGAATCCCCAATACCCCTTGACTACACAGACGTGACTTATTTAACTAATTATGTGGCTTCTAAAACCAATTGGCTGCACCAGTCATGATTTAGGTGGGTTCTATTTTCTATTTTCTGGAGATCTTGTGTTACTTTAATGTTAAAGGGCCTTTTTTTTTGTTCAGGGTTAAAAACGCTTCATTACATCTACTTTGATCCAATGTTGTAAAAACTAAAAGATGACAATTTCAGAAGGGGAAATGTGATCTGTGTTTCTGCGGGGAATCTATCCAAGGCCTGTCTTCTACTAAACCCCACGTGCATACAGTAGATGGAGTATAATCAGTGTTTGATGAAGTATACATGCAAAACAATTGATTTTCTCTGGTGACTGCTGACTGTAGGGGCGACTGACGGAAGGGTGCCACTGCAGGGAATCTTCAGAGGGATTACCGAACAGTGCTTAATAAAGAACGTGGATAATTAGTTTCAACCACAGCAATTGGCAATTGTTATTTAGATAATTTCCAACAAGCTTGATTAACAGATCCAAATTCCACATAATCCATATGGACGCACGCCAGCCATTTTGGAGCTGCTGCTGACAGTCTGGCTCCAGGTTTACAGTTCTAATCAGAAGTGAGAGTCAATTCTCAAAAGAAATGGCGGAGGAGGTGTCACTCTGTCAAAGCTGTCACATGATTTGTTTTAATAGTGGCTGAGTTGCTGGCATATATCCTGTCACCAATTAAAGTGCCCATTAGATAATGAATAACCAGTGGTTACGCTGATTCAATAGCACACATTCATCCTGCGCGGGTTTATACCTCATTTATTTTCATTCTCCCCTCTTTCTCCCCAGTTTGAGTCTTCAAAGTTTATGATGCATGGCTGGGAGATTTTCAATTAGCCCACATGGCTGTAGAAGCAGTTTGTGTTTGTAAAAGGGAGGGGGGGGGGGCTTTTCCCTCTTATTACACAGTGCAAGGAGAGTGTAAGTCAGGGGGCAAAATTGATTGCTACGAAATTGTCTACAAACACTGATGGTCCCAAGAGATTTCTCCGGACTTCTGCAATCCTCTGACCTTTCGCTGAACCAGCAACTCAAAGTTTTAACTCATTAAGGGAAATATCTCCACATCTCGAGGGTTAGCACTGTGTGTCGAAGTGACGTTCATGTGTTTTGGTTTATGACCAAATGCCTGTAGTGCTAATGACATTTACATCAGCCACAGCTGTGCTTTGTTTTTAGTGCAAATTACTAAATGCTAGCACGCTTATATTCAAGTTATTTTATTGTCTTTTATGAACACAACTAAATTCCGTTGATGGAAATCAGGTCAGCAGCAACAACATGTCTGAGTCCAGTCTCCGGAGCTGCTAGCCTGGCTGGAGACGCTTAGTTTCGTTAACTGTCATTCAAAGAATGATTGTGGTTTTCTGAGACATTAAGCAAAGGGCCGCAGGTCGGATTCTAACCCTGAGCAGTTAGAACTGGGCCTTGGTACATGGGGCGCACATTCTACCAGGTGTGCTACCAGGGCGCTCCGAGTTCCCAGCATTTACTTTGGTGAGTACAATATTACAATAACCAACTGAAACAATGGCCAAACCTACAAATTAAACAGGAATTCTCCTTAAACGCCACCACTCTCAATGATGAATGTGAACATTTCTGAGTGTGGCAGCATCAGAACAAATCCCTACGGCAGTGTAAGCCCTGGATCTGAACACACACACACACACACACACACACACACACACACACACACACCAGTTCTCCACAGAATTGTCTCATGCTTTGACTAAACTTATGCCTATAACCTCAAAACTAATTGGTTGCTGTTACATCCTCTCCTGCTCATCTGCACTTCAGCTCACTGGAAAGGTGGTGACGATCTTTAACTTCTCAGTGTGTTTGGTGGCATCTGAAGCTGAAGTGCCATGTTCTCAACGATCTAAAGTAAAGCGGTAAACACTCCAGAGATAAGAGAACGCTGCTGGATGGGCCACAGATTTCAGAGTGATGAAATGCAAAAGGAACTGTCTTGCACTGATGAAAATGGTCTGTAGATAAATACAGGTCCAATTCGATGATACACTGAAGACAGTGAGTCGTTTCCCTTCCCCGAGAGCAGGGCTGATTCACTGGAGCAGATGAGAGTTGAGCTGGTAGAAAGTGGAGTTACATTCCACTCAGAGAAAGGTAGCCCTGGAGATTTAGGGGCGAGAATTTGTTCCACGCATCGTTTGCTTCTTTAATTTGAGGATCCTAACAGGAAGAGTGGTGCTGTATGGCTGAGCGATTCCATCCCTCATTATAAAATGGCTGCTTGTCTCAGTCCATAGGCTCAGTCCTATTACTTCCATTGTTGCAGACACAGGTTATTATAAAGCTCTGCAACTTTTTCACAACAGGGGTGTTGTTGGGATGGCTTCCAGTTAAATCATTTGAAAAGTTTGACAAGAGTAAGACATAGGTTCTTTGTCTGGGTTGTAGAAGTGGGCTGCTTTGATGTTAGCGGGCAGCGTTAAAGCCTGATCGTGGCACCCCTCGGCCACGTAAACCATCCTCATTCCATTATCCTAAATCATTTTATGCTTTTTCTATCAGTCCTTTCACTTTCTGCACCTACTTTTAAAGGATATTTTTCTTGCTCTCACCTCTCGACATCCAAGTGTAGTAAAACTGCTGTATTTGATCAAATATAACTGGTTCGGCTCACTCGCCCCATGCATGATCCTCTTGCTTTTCAATCACTTTACTCTGGGATCAGATCCAAGCTCCAGCCGCAGCCACAGAGAGATAATGCATCAAGACAGTCTATTACTCTGATGGCCAGCACAATGATGCCTCTGAGATTTCTGACAGTCCAGGCTCTCATAACTCTTGATTTTTACTGTAGGCTCACAGCAACAGCAGCACAGTGGGGGGGGGGGGGACAAAATGGACTACCTGTGTCTGTTAACAGCCCCTGAGCTCAGCGATGAAACTAACCCCACAGTCCTGCTTCTGTCCAGCTGCCAGGCCTTCCAGATGTTAGCATCCCTTCTTCTGTTCTGTCTTCCTTGACATCTTTTATTCTGGCTGTCTCCATTTCCATAACCCTCCCTCCCTTTTCTTGCTGTCACTATCACTGTCTTTCACCATTATGCAACCTCCAGCACTCTCATGTCAGAGATCATCTCAAGACATGAGTGGTTTGGACTGCTGGTGCTCCAACAGTTGGTCACCTTTGGGCTATTTCCAAAACAAGTCAAACGGCCGGCCAAATTAATGAACACGCAACCAAGTATTGTTGTGTGACTTCCATCCAGGAGACCAGACAGACCTGCAATTAACATTCGCTTTTTTCATCAACCCTAACTAATATGAGATATGTATCAGCCTTGCTTACGGCATCGGTGGTGGTTATTAGAGAGGAGTTAGCTCGATGTTTGACATGTAGATGGATGTACAGCTACGTTGATCAGCTGTATTTTGTTGACATTTTTCATGTAGTTGAGAAGCTAGCAAGCTGCTGTAAATTCCCAGTAATTAATCACAATACCTGACAGAACCAGGCATGTATCATACTTTAGTTTTTTATGACCTACCAACATCGTAAAGCTTGACAGCGTATGTCTTGACTGCAAACCGATCTCTGGGGCTAACGAGGAAGTGTTTATTTTACAAAGAGTGATGCGCTCATCGCCAGATGTTGTAGAATGGATTTCATAGTCATTACGTCACCTGTTTCACAAACGTTAGTAAAGGTTTTGTTTTGTAAAAGTGAGCTTCACTTACAAATAGCACAGCTGAACAGAAACTAGTATTAGACTATGCACATACAGTATGTAAGAATATGTAAAATAAACAAAAATTAAATAAAATCAATAATCCATCCACCCATCTTCATCCGCTTATCCGGTATCGGGTCGCGGGGGCAGCAGCTCCAGTAGGGGACCCCAAACTTCCCTTTCCCGAGCCACATCAACCAGCTCCGACTGGGGGATCCCGAGGCGTTCCCAGGCTAGGTTGGAGATGTAATCTCTCCACCTAGTCCTGGGTCTTCCCCGAGGCCTCCTCCCAGCTGGACGTGCCTGGAACACCTCCCTAGGGATGCACCCAGGAGACATCCTTACCAGATGCCCAAACCACCTCAACTGGCTCCTTTCGACGCGAAGGAGCAGCGGCTCTAATCCGAGCTCCTCTCGGATGACTGAGCTTCTCACCCTATCTCTAAGGGAGACGCCAGCCCCCTCCTGAGGAAACCCATTTTGGCTGCTTGTACCCTGGCAAAAATCAATAATGAAAAATGCATTGCAATAACATTATTTAACATTTCCATGCACCTTTGACCCATATAGAAAGATATTTTCATGTGTTTGCATGCTGCAGTTATTAGTTGAGCCTGAAACCTGAGCGATGGCGGGCAGATAAAACGTTTTCTCACATTTCTTCTAATAGATGGACTAGTGCAAGCCTGGCCTCTTTAAAACCTGGGTGCTGTTCTCAGGTCTGAGCAGACTCTTGTCACTTGTCTTCACTCTTGCTGCTTTTAATCTACCTGTTCTTGTCATGAGGAATTAAGGGCACCAGCGGAGGCCAGGCAGCATAATGGTGGCTGGACTCAGAACGGGCAAAGAGGGTGTACGAACAAGTGCCTGGACATGTAAGGAAACATCCGCCCTGACAGCTAGTAATGTATACATCTGAAGACATGGCATGGGCACCAGCTGATGGACAACTAGTCTCGCATTGCCAGGCCTTCACCCACAACGCTGTGGAGGAGGGTCTGGCTAGTCCACACAGCATTCCTGGATGGGAGAAAAACCTGCTCTTGTTTATTGACATTTCTTTAAACCAATCACAATCATCGTGGGTGGGGCTAAGCTCCGGACGGAGCCACGGTGCCTCTGCTAAATAGTCTCAGGAAGGAAGTTGTTTTGGTGGAACGTGTTCGTCAGAAGTAGTTTTAGTCATCAACAGAAAACTCTGATTGGACAGATAGTCTAGCTAGCTGTCTGGATTTACCCTGCAGAGATCTGAGGACCAGGTAACCATAGTCCTCAGATTGGACAGATAGTCTAGCTAGCTGTCTGGATTTACCGTGCAGAGATCTGAGGACCAGGTAACCATAGTCCTCAGATTGGACAGATAGTCTAGCTAGCTGTCTGGATTTAACCTGCAGTGATCTGAGGACCAGGTAACCATAGTCCTCAGATTGGACAGATAGTCTAGCTAGCTGTCTGGATTTAACCTGCAGAGATCTGAGGACCAGGTAACCATAGTCCTCAGAAATCAGCCGCAGGTTGGAGTGCCAACACAGAGACAGAGGACTGGAACGGAGGTTAGAACGCCAACCCTGAGACAGAGGAAGGGGACGGAGATCTGGCCAAAAACGGGCGGCATGCAGCAGATCTTCCGTACCATCAGTGGCCTTACCATTGTCCAAATCAGAGGACTGTTGTATCTGGGTCAACCACAAGTAACAGGGCATTGAGACTGACTTGGAAATGTCAGCTTTGTCCAAATATAATTTAGAGACTCGAGTAATAAACCACTCTTCTGTTCTTCAAATTCTTATCCTTTAGATTTTCATCATATTAACCCCTATTTTTAGTACTGTTTCTTGTCTACTTTTTTTTCTATGAAAGCATTAACATTCATTAACTGACTTAAGACGTCTTCATGGCTCGTGGCGAATACACAAGGGATTCCCAGGAACCAAGGCCTGTCCTTCCATTTCCTGGATAGCCTCCCTGTTTACCGATAGCTCTAACAAGTTAGAGCTAGAGCTACTGTTGTTACTTCACATGAAAAGTGTTCCACTGTCAACCCATGGAGCGGCTTTTAATGTGAAGCAGCCACATGATATGCATGTGTTACCAAGATTAGTGTTAGCAGTAATATTTTAATTTTCACTCGGGTTGCATCTAATGATTGTTTTTGGAAACTACTGCTTATTATATTGCTAATCAAAAAACAATGTTTGGTCTATCAAATAAAAGAAATGTCATACTGTGTCAATAAAATGTCTCTAAAATGAAAATAGTGAAAACTGCCCCATGTCGCGTTTAAATTGCTTTTTTTGGTCTGAAACCTTAAACCATCTTACTATTATAGAAGACCTCAAAAATAAGAAATACTCACGAATATGAGAAGCTGGCACCAGTTGACACTTGGCATGTTTATTTTAAAATGACTTGAGCGATTAATGGATAATCTAAATATTAGGCAAAACCGTCAACTAACTGAACTGAAACACGAGATTTAATTGCACACTTTGCAAATTCAGATTTTACACTGGACATGATAGGCGCAATAACAAATTCCTTCTTTACTTTTCCCCTCCTTTCTTTCCTTGTCTTACTTTACTTTATCTTCAATACTTTATTTACTTGTTTCTTTACTGCTTTTAGTCCTCTTTTTCTCATTTTCCTTTATCCTTCCTTCCATTCTTTCTTTGCTTATTCCTCTTTTTATTAAGTTAAATTCTACTTTTATTATTAGCTTTTAGCACATGCCACAGCCCCACTGTAGAACTAGTAATTGTATTTGACTTATTGAGTGTCCTTGCAACCAGACTGAACTCGACTTGTTAGAGCTTTCTAAATTGGGACCTTTCAACTTCGATTGAAACCGGAGTTATCCCAACTGAAGAGTTGAGCGAGGATGACTCCGTCACACTGCTGGTGTCAGCACTAAGCCCATACGTGTTTCAGGCATCCATGCAGTCCCAACTAATTGATATGTGTAAGAGAGCGGGATACGCTGATGTGCCAGTCTTTAGCTGAAATGTGAGGAATAATCATTTTGTTTCAGGGCCATAGGCCAAAGCCAGAGAGAGAGAGGGGCCTCATTGTAATTCTCCAGCCAACTGAGCCACAGAGTGAAGAAGGCTCACCTGGACCAGCTCCAAAAGCTGCACTTGGAAGTCAATCTGTCCTTAGTTTATCAAAGCCAGGCATCAATTTCCTCCAGGCGGATTTCAATAGGTACACAGATCATTAAGCGAGGCCTCTGGAGTGAATTCAAATGCATCTACAATCAGTTTGATGAAATGCTTAAAAAACCCGTTGCTATCTGCCCATGTGCTTTACAAAGTTTTCCCTTTTTAAACTAGCTTCAGATCAGTGTGAGTATACATTGTGTTTTCATATGGCTCTTCTGATTTCATGTCCCAGTGTCTGTGCAGTGAATGCATAGATGTAAATAGGTATTTCTGTTATGATATTGAAATCTTTTTTGATTTCCTAGTATTTGCAGATCCCTTGTGTTTCCTGTGAGTCATCCAGCGTGAGGTACCATCACTGTACGTACAGTAGGGTCCAACACCTGAGAAGTACAGCCACTGTGGATTACCATAATCAGCTCTTAAATGATTATGTGATACAACTGGGCTTAATTCACAAGGCACTGGTGATTACATTACAGCAATTTGGTGACCCTTTTCCATTTGCACAATTTGTCTCATATTAAAAAAAAGACTTTAAGCCCTGTGAAAAATTGCCTTTGTGCCTCATCTTTTTGTGCAGCCTAAACCAGGAAAATTGGGCTGAGAAAAATATGAATGAAACACAGAGAGCGCTGATTTCGTTGCCAAGGAGTCCCAGTGACGTGTGGACTCGTGGAGAACAGCCAGCACTCACACATGCAGGTAGGGAGGCATTCAAAGCGTCATCCAAGCTTCATTGTGACCATGACGGTGTGACACATCTGGGTCTGATGTCTCAGAGCCCGGCTCATGTTCTGATGGTCCCACTGTGCCAAATACTTTGTCATTTTGCTTCTATTAAAAAGTCTTATCTGGCTTAATTGATTTACAAATCAAAATGACAATAACAAAGGCCGGATTAAGCCACGAGGGCAGCCAGAGACAAACCCTTAGTGACCCCCTCTTCATCTCAACCTCTGTGCAGATGGTGCCAGTAAGTGCAGCTGCAATCAGGACGATGGGGGGGGCACTGTTCCTAAGGGGGGGAAGTATGTTTCATAGTAAACAACGGGTGCAACAGCATGACTAGTGTGTCTCGACAAGCTTCTGGAGCTCCTGACCATCAAAGGTCAGCCTTTCTATCTTCCCTGAGAGTTCACCTCAGTGGTCCAGCCCCCCACTGTCAATCAGCAGAATAGCGTGAACCAAGTGTTACCGCGGTGTGTACGTAGATGTCGGCCCTCATGCAGGGTAAGATTTGTGAAAAGCAGAGGGAGGGGATGCTTTTTTGATCATGCACAACAAAACAAAACATGCAAAAATGAAATCCCCCTTTGTATACCACCATGCATATAGTGCCACTGTAACCCTAAAAAACCCTAACCCCACAATGTGGTGTCAACGTAACAAAATACAAAACACTTATTAAAAAAGGCTCATGTTTTAACCGTAGTCTTTTCCCTAAACGCACAGCTTTTTTTGAATGGTAGACAACAGTGGGCAAAACTAGAGTAACATCCACAAAACATTTCAGGTCATGTAGACCAGACTCTAACTCCAGTCTACACAGCAGCAGGTCATGTAGACCAGACTCTAACTCCAGTCTACA
>NC_048427.1:21495855-21509781 GCF_013103735.1 Etheostoma cragini | reverse complement strand
ACTCCAGTCTACACAGCAGCAGGTCATGTAGACCAGACTCTAACTCCAGTCTACACAGCAGCAGGTCATGTAGACCATCTCCAGCAATGAGATTCAGATGCTACACACTGCTGTCAGACCTGTAAACCTCACACAGACAGATTAGATCTCAGTCTGGTGTCTATCAAACTCTGCTGATTGAGCCTAAGTAAGTATCTTGTTGAGATAACACATACTGTACAGTACATATATATATTAGGGGTGGAACGGTACATGTATGCGAGTGCATGATACAAAGCAGGGACACACTCGTATGCTACTTAAACTCATAGTGCAGGATAATGCACAATGGAAGTCACAGTAAGCATCTCTAGTTTTTTCCTCTCCGTCTTAAATCCACCAAACCTTTGAAAGTGCTCCATCTGCCACTAAGCTAACCTCGTCTTTGAGAAAAAGAACTGGCCTTTTATTTTCAGAGCACTCCAACAACAACAAACTTCTAAAATCTTAACTTGATATCCACTTATTATCTTTCTCCCAGAGCTTTCAATCACATTTCACAGTTTTCCGAGATTGAAAGATTGTTTTGTCAAACTAAAAATGTAGATTGTTTAAGGCTGGAAATAGCAGACATGATTGCAACTGCAGCCACTTCTTACTATTTTAATGAAAATATGAACAAACACAACCCCAAAGAGGGCCTGCTGTCAGCTTTAGGATTTTTTTTCTATTGCAGGGTCAATGCGGAGGTTCATACACACAATTGCACTTAGATGCTCGGGTTCCATCAAGTAGAGGGACTAGAGTACTGGCTGTCCACATCACAGTAACACACTGAAAGCTATCACATGTTTCCAAGTGCTCAAAGTGAAACAGTAAGCCTGTACCCACGGACACTGCTAAACTGCAGCATTTCATCACTTATCCTCTTCCCAGTTTAATTAAATCTATAGTTACGGTTGTAGAGGCCAAATGCAGCGGACACACACAGAGGCGGTGGACAGCAGATGGGGGGTTGGGGGCTGGCCCCCCTATCACTTAGCAGAGATGGTCTGCAGTGGCTTGATAACTGGATGGATGAATCCCTTTAATCTATTTTCATGTACCCCGGATCCTCTCAATACTGGTTCCAGTTTGCAGCCAGTCACACGCACTTCCTGTTTCACTACGTCACACGGCTAGGTGTAATTCTTGGATTGTGTTGTTGCTGTCCTGGGATGAAGGGAACAAAAGTGATGTAATCTTTTTCTACTTTCTAAACTTTTTTAGATGACGACCAGAGTGACACTGAACAGAGAATACAGATCTGCTTGTGTTTTTGACAGAATTCACATTTCTGCTTTTATCTCCATGTGCATAGCCGACTAATTAACACATATCTCGGAAGATTAATCCATTCACCGACAGAAATGGAAAGATAATTTGTGGGTGTGCTGAGACTTCTTGGCAAACTACTACATTGTGTTAATTAGTGATATTTCGAGGTGTTAGTAGGCATATTTCTTACGTTTGAGGCTATTACTTGTTTCAAGTATTAATGTTAGGCTTACCATTAGGGGAGGGCAAAAAAATTGATTTGTATTCGAATCGCGATTCAAGCTCTACCGATTCAAGTTATTTTTGTATTGTATGTCTACTGTAATCACATGATAGATATCTAGATATATACCTAATTGATCCCCAACATCAAACAAATCCACATGAATAATATGGATATGAATGTACATACATACGTGTTGGGATGTTACAGTGGTGAGTCTCTCAGGTTGTGGCAGGCAGATACATATGTAGCTGCCAGTTGAGCTGCCAAAGCTGCTACATTTATATTGTATTTTAATTTTTGGTCTATTTTTCCAAAATGTAAATCTTTTTTCACAGTGGAGGAAGTGTTTCTCTGTTTCTGTCTCCCCTGTTGAGCACTAAGCACACATACACTCCTCTCGGCAGCCATGGCTGTCTGAGTCTTCCTGTATCTAGGTCCAGTTGGTGGTCACTGAACCACTTAGTTAGCTTCACCATCAGCTGACTGCCTGGTTAGTTAGATTTCTGAGGACTATGGTTACCTGGTCCTCAGATCTCTGCAGGGTAAATCCAGACAGCTAGCTAGACTATCTGTCCAATCTGAGGACTATGGTTACCTGGTCCTCAGATCTCTGCAGGGTAAATCCAGACAGCTAGCTAGACTATCTGTCCAATCTGAGGTCTATGGTTACCTGGTCCTCATATCTCTGCAGGGTACATCCAGACAGCTAGCTAGACTATCTGTCCTACAAGTTCCTTCCTAAGACTATTTAGCAGAGGCACCATGGCTCCGTCTGGCGCTTAATACCCCCAAGAAGACTGTGATTGGTTTCAAGAAATACCGATCAACCAGAGCATGTTTTTCTCCCATCCAGGAATGCTGTGTGGACTAGCCAGACCCTCCTCCGCAGCTCTGTGGGGGAAGGTCTGGACATGTTAGACTGAATGTATCTGCTGACACGAATCATTATGCCGCTGCTCCTTCTCCTGAAACTGCTACACACCAAGATAGTTCCTCCAATTGTAGCAGTTTCTCACGGCTTTCAACTCCCACTCTCAACACCTCCAAAACCAAAGTCATGTGGGTTTGCCGTAAGGGTGCCACACCTCCTCTCATTATTAAGATTCCCACCTGCAAGGGGGCTACCCTTGCAAGTCACTTTATGTAAACACCCGGGGTCTCGTGTAGAAACGGTGCCCGCGCTGGTTTTACAGACACTGATGCATAAAACATGAACTTGTGCGGGCCGTCTGCAAAGTGGATCTGTAACGTGGAGAAAATCACCAAACATTACTAAATAACGTTTCCACTTCACTTACTGGCATATGTCTATGGCATTGTCTATGAAAAACTAATATAAACTCTAATTATATCCGCTGATATTCCATGAGAGTTTGATCATAAAGTATATGTGGATACTATTTCCCATCTTTCCCACTGATGACTGTTTAATTTGCAGGTTACTTAATCCCTGAGCACGGGAAATTAATCAAAAATCCACTTAGGAAATATTATCAGTCGTCCTCTGTGTTTCCAATGGATGAAATATCTTACTGTGCAACAACAAGAAAGGCACAGGAAAATACAACAGTGTCTGTGAGTGTCTGTGTGGAGGCTCAGACATCCACGGTGGTGGGGAGGATCCGTTTCCCCAGGACCAAACCCTGATTGATCCCATGGAGGATTTCTAGGCTATTAAGTGAACGAGGTGGACCCGGTCCGCCAAGCACTGGGCCGTCTTAACTGTCTTGATTCTGCACATATCTCTGTTACTGCAGTCCTATTTACTATTTTATGATTTCATCCATGCGTGGCGCGGTGGATCCGTGCCACTGTCCCCTGCCGTGGAGACGCTGGCCTCAGTAACCTCTCCTGAGTCGGGTCTCCCATGCCACTGTCACCATGGAGACGCTGGCCTCACTAACCTCTCCTCCTGAGTCGGGTCTCCCATGCCACTGTCACCATGGAGACGCTGGCCACAGTGACCTCTCCTCCTCTGAGTCGGGTCTCCCTCGTGCTGGACTCAGTTCCACAGCCCGGTCACCATTTGGGCATTTTCTTTTCCTGCTTATCCGAGATGATAACCTCCAACGTCAGAAGATTTTGTTCCGTCTACAGCGGGATAACCTGTAGTGATTGGACCATAGACCGTTAATATGAATATAATTAATTAATAATATCAATATATATACAGTCTATGCATTGGACATAGAATGACGTCGGGGGTGCATCTAGAGTCCTTTTTATATTAATTTATGGGAGGAGGCAAGGCGGAATCAGTGGCTCGTTGTCACTGTCATGTTGATTGTGACGTATGAAGGAAAGGTGTGCGGGACCTGGCGTACGCCCGGTTTTATACATGCGAATATTTCTGTGCATAGGTACTTCTCAAGTTCTGGCCGTATGCCACCTTGTATGAAAGCTGAGCACTCTTTTATACATGAGGCCCCTGGGCATCTGGCTGGAAACTTCACTATTATTCTCCGTCCACATATTAGAGCTGCAATCTAAGGTCGGCTTCCTCTATAGAAGCTTCTTACCACTTCTGCCAAAATCCCTCTTTCTAAATGACCATTCTTCCCATGTCATTTACGGTGATACAATATACAAGGTTTCTTGCAATAGCACTTCATCAAAACTTGACACTCTCTACCACTCTGCTATCCAGTTTTCCACAAATTCCCCTTTCAACACACTCCACTTCCCCCTTTCTTCACTGGTCAACCGGCCCTTTCTTCACACTTATTCACTGGTTCATTTACATTGTAAATTATAATTATGATAGTCATTATTTTAATTATAGAACATAGTGCAAAGGTTGCTGGAATACATAATATGTTATTGTGTAAGTATAATATTACAATATGAACAGTATGAAGAGCTCTGAAGTAGAGAATGATGACTAAATAGTAAGTGGAACCAGTAAACCGACTGGTTAGAGACAGCGTTGCTGCGTTATTGCCCAGGAAGTGAACCTGACACTGAGTCAGAAGTCAGCTGTTCATCAGAGGGATCAGAGCTTGTTGAAAGAAACTGATCCTGAGTCTGCTGGTTTTGGCGTGCAGTGCTCTGTAGCACCTACCAGAGGGGAGAAGCTGGAACAGGTGGTGTCGGGGGGGAGATGGGTCTGCAGTGATGGTTCCTGTGCTGGATGTGATGTTCCCCAGCCTCCCCTGCTGACTCCTGTCAGTCAGGAAGTTTGTGATCCACTGACAGGTGGAGGCTGGCACAGTGACCTGGGAGAGTTTGGTGCTGAGGATGTCCGGGATGATGGAGTTGGACTCCGAGATGATGGTGTTTAACGCTGAGCTGAAGTCCACAAACAGGTTCCTTGCATGTGCCCCTGTGGAGTCGAGGTGTTGAAGGATGTAATGCAGGAGCCTTTTTGGTCTTCTGCCTCTGGAAGAGCTGGCGCACATCCACAAGTTCATGGATGAGGTTTGCTCTGTTGAAGTCCCCAAGAACAATGAGCAGGGAGTCAGGATGTTAGTTACCTGCTTGGCCAGGTGCAGTAACGCCTCACTAACACAGGCCTGAGGTGGGATGTAGACGGCGACCAGAAGAAACGAGAAAAAACTCCCGCGGGGAATAAAAGGGTTCACAGTTTATGAATAATGTCTCTAAGTGGGGGCTGCATGATTCCTCCAGCACTGGGACATCTGTACACCAACCTTCGTTTATGTAGAGACAGAGTCCAGCTCCCTCTGTTTTCCCTGTGAGCTCCAGTACGCGGTCCACCCGGGAAAGATTGAATCCCGGTAGGAGAAGTGCGCTGTCCGGGATGCGCTTCCCCCTTCGGCGTCTCCGGTGGCTCCCATCCAGAGCTGCTGCGCCTCCAACTAATAGCGCCGAGAAGGTTCCAGGTTCGATAATCTCACACAGGGATGAGAACATAGATATATCTTTCATATGCATGGAACATTAAACAGTAAACACAAAAGCTAAAGTTATAATAATAAAACTATTCCAAGGAAAAACTATCAGTATTTCCTGTAAACTGACATGTTTGATATGATATACTCCTTGATATGCTCCTTCTACCGTCATGTTAAATAAAGTTATACCAAATAAAATCCACTGAAAATACAGCATTTCTGTTAACAATCTGTGATTTTTAACATTATTACAGAATTTGTCTCCAAATTTAAACATTTAACCTTCCAGTCCAAAGATTAGATGTATTCTAGAGGGCCATTAGCAAGAGATTACTCAGGAATCGTTCCAGCCGTTAGACAAAGGAAATGAATGGACCTTTATTTCACTGACTTATGTATGGAATTAATGACATTATTTAAATTTTCTTGAACATAAATATTCACCACCAGGAGATTTTTTAAATATTTTTCTCATATGATGTTCACTAATTTCATACAGCAGCTCATCATGTATTATTTACATGGCCATTCACAGAATGTTGTCACTCTTCATAGAATGTCTGTACAGAATATGATGGAAAAATAAACTTTCAACAAAATGTCAGACCTACACAGCACATTGCCATCTCTTGAGTCACAACAAAGGGTTGAGGAAGTGTGCCTTCCAGTTTCCATCATGTGAGGATGAGTGGCATGTTGACATGGTGAGGGACAAGAGGACCCACTCGCAGACATCACATGGACACGCTGAGGTTAGACAGCAGCACGCTGCTTTCACAAGCCTCAAAAACATTTTGCACATATCCTCCTGTCCCAGCTGACGAATGGCTTTGCTGCAGCAGTGAGACAGTGATAAATAGAAGTGTTCAGGTGACTCATAGGGAAGCCTCTAACAGCTTAGAGCAGGGTGGGAGTGCAGCAGAGCCACTTTAAAGAGCCTTCCTTTGTTGGGCTGAGTTTGTAGTGTGTCTCTAGGGCCTTTGTGGTTGTTTCTGAGTCATTCCAACCTGGAACAAAGCTTACAGATAAGTGCCTCAGTTAAAGTATTGGTCACCAAGAAATATACTTTTGCTCTTAGAAAATGTCTAATGGTGTCTTGTGAAGAGGGACACGTACAAACTTGCCTCCTAATTGACAGAAATTGCTAGAAACAGCAGCATGAAGTATTTTAAGGTTTTGTCTTTAACCACAGGAGAAAAGTTTACTTTTATTGTATTGTTGAATTTGGTTTGTGTAGATTACTGCCACATCAGCGGAGAAGCAGAGTATTAACCTGTAGTCCTGCATGGGTTGATATTTTGTAGAGTAATCATAATCAAATCAGACTCCAATTCCTACTTTAGCTTTGCCCAGAAAACCGTGTGTGTGTGTGTGTGTGTGTGTGTGTGTGTGTGTGTGGTGCTTATGAATACTTTGCCAGTTTCTTATATAGATAGATAGTAGACAGAAGTACATATAATATAAGGTAAATTAAGAAAGTAAGATTTACTGTAATGTTTAGATATGATAAATACTGCGCCCCAGTAGTTCCCTGTGTACAGGCTGAACATCGTACTACTACATTTTACCTAACAGAGAAATGTTACTTGATACAGCGCAGATTCACATTTTACTCACAAAATATCACAATTAAATATGATGCAATATTACTCAAAAATTATCCAGCATTAAATTAGAGTTAAAAAAAACACATAAAAACATGATATGCCTCCGTGGTTATAAAGTATATAAAGTAATTAACTACGGACAATTATGCGACTCATGGTGAGTAAATATTTGAATTGACAGACAAAGCCACTTCCTGGGACTTTAGGGAGGGAGAAAGATTGCAGACTTGGTTTAACTAAGCTTCAGCCAACACCGTGATCTTTCCCTGACCTTAACCACAGAGGGAGTCTGGTGCTACGGGTCACACATTGCCTCTGAAAATACACAATACACAGACGGCACTAGTTACAGAGTACAGTAACTAGGAACGCAATTCAGTCATATACACCTCATTTTAGGAGATAGATGCATGTCTACATTTAAGTGTTGTTTAAATCTGGTATATAAGCTTCAGCGGGATTTGTCTATTGTGTGCTATGTGTTTCTGTGATTTATAGAAATTAATGAAATGTAGTGTATGTTGCTCACAGCTTAAAAAACATTGAAATCATCAGCAATATCTTGTCGCAGATCCAGTGTCTCCATAACAGAATAATCTTCAGAACACACAAGAGATTTCAATGGAACTACGTTCTATAAAACAAACAGGTTCAAAATCTGGCTAAATAAAACAAGTATCTGCATGGATAGACGCCATGATAAGCGTGAAAATATCTTTCTCTTGTAATCTGAGTGATCCAGGCCTTAGAGTAAAAGGAAGCTCACAGATGAAACCGTCATGCCAAACAGGCCTCGGATCAGACAGACTGTCAGTTTGGATGAAGTCATGCAGTGTGTGCTGTGCATTACGTGCAGCCTCCCCCAGGCAAGCGCTCGCTCGTTGCATGACCCGCCCCATATTTCAGCTCTTACCAGGTGGCTTCACCAAGATGGGAATAACAACTTGGCAATCTGCTGACACTGTGTAAACTGTGGAAGCTTGATTTTTGTGCAACACATTTGATCCTTCTGCGTTAGATGGTGCACATCTGACGAAGCGCTGCTACTGTAAAAGGTGTTGAATGGAGAAATCCATTTACTGGCAGTGATGCCACCCTCTGGGTCTGACTGGCTACCATAGTAACTAATGCCAACTCGCATCCTTTTTCAGCCTGACCTCCCACCTCTTTCCCCCCACTGACTGTGTCTGTGTGCTGTGGGGGATGGGGGATGGAGGAGGGGCTGGGCATGGTGTTTGTCTGCCTACTTCTGTTCATGCATGTGGGTTGTATGTAAGTACAGTCGGGGGTACTGGGGGTTTTTCACTGTAAAAGCTGCAGGATACAAAAAGCACTAATGGATCCCAACAAAACCCCTTTCAGAGCCGACTGTCAAACAATGAGGTCTGACGATAGGAAAGCACTTGGTGGCCTTTTTGCAGCACAAAATGGGCTGCTAACTTTTCACTCCCAAACATCATGCTGGCAAACCCACAGTATAAATATAGAAATGGCACTCAAAATACAGAAAAGAATTATGAATTATTAATGCAACCTACGCTGGACATGAGAAAGGCAGTTTCAATGAACAAACCCAATAAACAAAATGTTTGTGTCTACTGTTGGTCCCACTGATTGTGTGTGTGTGTTCCCGTGCTGAAGATGCTTGTGACTGCGCTGTATATGAGGATGTGAAGAATGCCCACACATTTGGGCTCAGAGGTAATGCCTCATCACAGAGAAGATGTCTCTGTCAGCTCTTATATACAATGTGGGATATTGTATGGTTAAAGGAAGCAATGAAAGAGCAAAAATAACACCTTTTATGGGCTTTGACTGTGTTTAAAGGAGCTCCTAAAGTTGGTGGGCTTGTGTGCATTCTTTGATTTTGTCAACGCATTTCACTCCGACGTATAACAGGCAAAAACCCTCGTCTCCATTTGCATGAGAATAATCGCATATTTATGTATTTATTGGGATCCGGGACAGCTGATAAATAATTGAGTCCGCTTTTCTACCTTGCCTCCAGGGTCACGCTGAAGGTCCACTTCCCAAAAACTCCCTATTATCTGCCACTGACTGCGTTAGCACAGGCCCGGTGGAGCCCGCGCTGGGAGCCGGCGGACCTCGCTGATCAAGGAGTTCTGGAGAAAGCAGGTGACATCAGCCAACTCCGGCTTTTCTTAAAGAAATTATCTCAATCTCTTTTTTTAAATGCTTCAAAAAACATGCATCAGTCAAAACTGAAGGCACATTGTTGTTGTGGACCAAACTGTCAATCATATGTATTGTTTTTTATATTTCACCACCTGCAAAACACTATATCTGATAGTGCCAGAGGTGCTTTACACTGAATATATTCCATATCACACTGGCGCAGGTCAAGAATTACTATCAACAAAGTCACCTGTGACCTCGGGGGGACCCAGGCCAAGGTATTAAGTTCCGGTGTCATCCCCGAGCTCATTCCTTTTCCATCTTATCGCTAAGCAGGTGGTCTACCATGTGTGGCAGCATCAGCGTTAGCTCTAGTTGGAACGGTTTACTACTGATAGTTTCAAAGCTCGCCGCTTCTAGCCTTGCAATCGCTTAGAGTTGCAGATTCTTAGCCATCCAATCGCTGCGGCCGATATTACAATACTACAGGAGGAATGTTGCCACCCCCCATCCATTGGGCGTGATTATCTGGCCGAGGTCCTCTGCTGCGTCCTCGTGTGGTGGGTACCCTGGCTTCTGCCTGACTGTTGATATAAGTCGTCCAGTGTTAAGCACTGCCTCTGGCGGCCAGTAAGCATGAAATAGAACGAAATGGTTCTATGAATCCTGGATGACTGCCAGAGTTCTTGGTCACTCAGAATCTTGCAAACCTGCGAGAAGATTCTGTAGGAATGAGCTCGGGGACGACACCGGAACTTAATACCTTGGCCAGGGTCACCCCGAGGTCAATTCAATTCAATTCAATTTTATTTATAGTATCAATTCATAACAAGAGTTATCTCAAGACACTATACAGATAGACCACACTCCAGAATTAACAATGACCCAACAGTTCTAGTAGTTTCCTCCAGAGCAAGCAACAGGGCCACAGTGCCGAGGAAAAACTTCCTTTTAGGCAGAAACCTCGGTCAGACCCAGGCTCTTAGTAGGCGGTGTCTGACGGGCCGGTCACAGGGGACTTTGTTGATGTAAATACTCGACCCGCGCAAGTGTGATACGGAATATATTCGGTGTTGAGCACTGCCTCTGGCGGTGAGTAAGGAAGAAAAAGAACCGTTTGTTACCCTCTGTCATATTGTCTAGTTGCTAACTGTGACGAAGAGGGTTTGCTCACCCCTTGTCCCATTAGGTCCTTAGCTACAGTAGGAACACACAGTTGTACGTTAGTTTCAGCCCCATTTCATTAGGTTGCCAGTTTAAACATGCATGGTTTAATGCTTTTCCTCTGCTAATACTTACAATTGTTTGTTCCTTTGTTCAGTTCCACCATGCAGGACACTTGATTGGAGAGGGGCCGGCCTAAGTATTTACAGGAATAGGGTGGTCATGGATGACATCACCGGGCCAAACCAAGTAGAGGGTTTTCTTTCTTTACAGGAATGTTTATGTTGGTTGTTTTTGGTTATTATACAAAAATGTGTGAATAACCCTGACCTGTTTTTAGTCAGTGGGAGAGGAGGGAACTGGAAACTAAGTTCCATATGTTAAGAGATTTCTAGGCATTAATGTTATGGAGTAGACCACCTGCATCAGAATGGGAGGGCTGAAGCAGTTGGCCGTGAAACAGCACCCTATAGAAACAGGGGATCCCAGGGGTGAAAGAGGTGGGGCAGTGCTGCTAGGAACACATGCCTTTTGTTAGTGTTGCTACTACTTTAATATGTTATTTTAGTTTGATTGTTTAATTCTCTGTGTACTGCAGACCACTGTAAATTAAATAATCATCTCTGGAAACATACAATGTTTGAGTCTGCCACACTAACTTTGTATATTTAGGCATTAATGTCAGCCATGACACACACTATACATTCTCACACCAGCCAACCGCAAATACATCAGGAAATCTTCTATAGGAAAAAGGTTTACAACAGCTAAATAACCGATATCTACTGTACAGTATGTGCAAGAAACAAAAATATACTGCAAATGTATCGACCTCTGGGGTCATCCAATCTTCTCTCTGTCACACCACAACATCTTATCGACATCACATCTGATGTTAATGCAACGCAACGGGGGAAAAGTTATTTTGTCATCAGCACTCCAACAGTCTTCTGTGTTATCCTCACAACCAGCATCCACTGCTCCCAGTAAGGACAACTGGTTGTGAGGATCATACCATATGATCATATAACGTCCATCTCCATGCAGAAAAGAGACAACGGGATCATGACTCAATGGGATTTACTGTAGGAACGGGGAGACTGGTGGAATGTGTGTGTGTGTGTGTGTGTGTGTGTGTGTGTGTGTGTCTGTGTCTGTGTGTGTGTGTCTGTGTGTGTGTGTGTGTGTGTGTGTGTGTCAGGTTATTGTGATTGTTGGTTGCTCTATTTTTCACGTAGGGATTTAGACAATAAACGTGTAATTGCATTTGAGAATAATATGATTCAATAGCTGATGATTGCGAACTATTTTTGATCTGCAAGGCTTCCTCAGTGCATGTTGAACAACTGACTGAGTTTAATAGTCATTCAACGATTTTGCAAAAGTTAGAAAAACTAATCTTTTGACTCCTTTTTTAATTTGACTCTGCAGCCAATATGTGTCTGGTCCTCATTCTTAATATCCAGCCGTGCCCACCTTTTCTCTTTTGATGGGAATATTATTAATCCCCACCATTAAATTTACGTAAACCGAAATGGAAATTCAATTGCTGACAAATGTGTATATCTTTTGGTGTTTGTTGACTTTTGTACTTATTGGAGCAAAATTGTAACTGTTAAAAGCATCAATAACCCTAATCCTCCTAAATGGTGTCATGAGTCAGACGGCTTAAACTGCAGATGTAACTTGGAGGGGGAAATTCCATATACAGATTTTATCTTAGCAATGCCAGCTCACAGCTCTCACTTATCACAAATATTACAAATATGTCCAAAATTTGTTTAATTCTGTTTGAAGAAGGGAACGTATGCACAGTAGCTTTTGTATCAGTATGGTTTACTTAAGTTAATCTTTACATTTAAATGAATATTGTGCTGAAAAAATGTGGAAAGACAGACATCTTTTAAGTGGAGACAAAACTGCTGAAAAGCATCAACTTCCACCGCCAATCACCAAATCAACCGCTGGGATTGAGATTCATTCATTCAAAAAAAAGAAATGAATTAGCCCTGCTGCGGGGATTTTTACATCAAAAAAAACAGTTGGCAACCAGTTAGCTTCATGGAGCTGTGCTTAAGTTCCCTCTCAAAGTGTGTGTGTGTGTGTGTGTGTGTGTGTGTGAGCCCTGAGTAATGTCCTAAATGAAACACAGTTTGGATGTGAGGAAAATGATTTCTGAAATAGAGATTCAATTTACTGTGCTCTCCCTCTCTCTCTGTGTCCTCTGTCTCATTTCATATCTCTCTTTATGATCTTGCCTTAACTCTCATCTCATCTGTCCTTTTGTTCTTTTGATTTTACTCAGCCATCCGTCTATATTTCACTCTCTGCCTGTTATTACAGTCTGACTCTATATCCGTCTCTAGTCAGTTCTGACCCTGTCCTAACCCATTTCCTCTCATGTTGTCTACCTATTTCCATTGCTCCCCCGTTCATTTGATACTGCTGTCATTTACATACGGTTAACCAATATGTTTAGGATTGTCAATCACAGCCACTGTGTACAAATAATCAATTATAATACCTTTTTATGTTTTTACTCATTTCTTTTAAAGCAGAGACAGGGGATTCAACAGGGGGTCCCAAACCCCTAAGTGGTCCTCAGAGTTACCACAGGCCGCCTGCATGATTTGAAATGTCAAAAAGTAAAATATGCAAGAAAATATACATTAAGATCTAACACGTTATCAACAAAGGTCTCATTTGTAGTCATAATACTGTGAAATTATATTTGGTCAAGTGAAAGAAAGAACTACAACACCACATAATTAATAAAGAGCATTGGAGGTAAAATTACATGGACTTAAGAAAATAAAGACCTGTTTAAAGTGATGTAAGACCTGGAACACAATACTCAATAACGGATTTTGAAATTTTGGACTTTAAGACCCCGGGGAAACCCTGGTTGCCGGTTTTGTATAGTTTAGTAACAATGTTTTGATACTTTCACAGCATAGCAACGCTACTTGTTTCATAATCAAAAAAGGCATGGAAATCTCACGTTTTTTACTATATGGGACATTTAAGGAAATAACTTCATATGCACTGCAAGGCCTTCCAGCGGGTAAGAAACTAGTGGCCTGACAGAGTTAATGAGCTCATCAAAATGCTGGAGCAGTGTTACACACACTTCATAAAGGATCGGTATCGGTGTTCAACACACACGAGCCCCAGTGTGGCTCCGTCCATACAAATGCATGTTGTTCAAATGTGTATTGTTCAAATTGTTAATTTAATGTTTATTTGAGATGCATTTCTTCAACAAAAGGTTCACTTGTGAAAATATGTGACACGCCAAGACTGTGTTCCAGTTTGTAAAACAGCAAGCATGTTCTAAAACTGTTCATGTGATCAACAAAATGATGGCGATACGAAGAAACATGTTCTTAGAAGACAAAAGAGAGACAAACTGCCTTCTTGTGTAAACACAGAGGACAGTACACACACGTGTCATTTAGAAAAACAAAAGAGAAAATTCATTTCAAATAAATATTGATTAAACACCTTACAATAATGGATAAGGAACTCTGGTGGATTTCTGAGGACTATGGTTACCTGGTCCTCTGATCTCTGCAGGTTAAATCCAGACAGCTAGCTAGACTATCTGTCCAATCTGAGGACTATGGTTACCTGGTCCTCAGAT
>NC_048427.1:21480492-21495755 GCF_013103735.1 Etheostoma cragini | reverse complement strand
TGCAGGGTAAATCCAGACAGCTAGCTAGACTATCTGTCCAATCTAAGTTTTCTGTTGACGACTAAAACTACTTCTGAAGTTCCTGAAGCACCATGGCTCCGTCTGGAGCTTAGCCCCACCCAACATGATTGTGATTGGCTAAAATAAATGTCTATAGACGTTGTTCTCCCATCCAGGAACGCTGTGTGGACTAGCCAGACCTTCCTCCACAGCGCTGTGGAGGAAGGTCTGGCTATGGGAAATGACCTTCCATCAACAGGCTGATTACAGGAACACACTGACCTGCCCAGGAGTTGGGTAGCAGCAGGGGAGTCGGTCCTGCAACTACAAAGCAAAGTCGCTTTAAGTCTCGCTTCACCTCTTTCCTTTTCTCTGCTGCCTTCATGTGTGCCCCCCCCCCCCCCCCCCCCCCCCCCCCCCCCCCCCCCCCCCCCCCCCCCAATGCTTCAAATAGTCAATAGGTACCAAAGCTTTTAAGCTTGAAAAAAAAAAAGGTATTTGGTACAGCCCTAGAATTAAAAAATTGAATCAGTTTTAAACACTATGTTCAAGGTAAATCAATTGTGAAGTTCAGTTAATTATCATAGAGAAATCCTATAACAGGATTGTGTTTCTGCTGTTAAAGCCTATGTCAGAGGCTGCTGCCTGAACGCATCCCAACATGGACTGATGTGATCCCTCCTTGTTTGCACATGATGTTGACACCTGACACTCGACTTCTGACAGCAGCTTCCTTGTGGTGAAGGTAAACGGCTGACTGCTGTGTGTCGCCCCGCTGAAACAAGCCCTCTCTGGTCTCTGATGATTCCGTGCAGCTCCCCCCCCCCCCTCGGAGCACAACAACTTTGATTTCTGTGGGAGTGGGAGGGGGCGAGGCTGAGCATAAAGGCAATGCATCAAAACGCCTTAGCAGTGCCGCTGATAACACGCCGCTGCCTCAGGAATAATAGACTTGATTGAATTAGCCATCCATTTTTCACCCCGCTCATATCTGGCTGTGGCTTTATCCCACTGGCAGCCAAACGCTTGTGATTGAAGTGTCAGAGAAGGGGGCGGTGGACAGAAAATAAGAGAGGAGAAAGTCAAGAGGTGAGAGGACGAGTTTGAAAGATGAAGACGGAATGTGAAAAATCGGAAGGCAAAAATGGGAAGACCGGGCGGAGGAATGTGTTGGAGTTGGCTTGGAGGGGGTCGTAATGGACGCCCATGCCTCTCTTTTGTCTCTTGTCCTTCAGAACTTGTCCTTCAGCCTCTGAAACAAAAGGATGGTACAATAGTGCTGGTCCTAACGGGAGCATTCAACCATCAAAATGAATTAGGGGAATGAGGTCTTCTCAGCTCTTGACAATTAAAGACGGCCAACAAGGAAGAGTCCTCCACATGAATCGAAGGTGTACTGAGAGGAAGTGTGCTGCAGCATGTTTACATCAGAGGCCCGTGGTATGAAAGAAGCATGCTACTCTTTGTATTCAACACGGCACACACCGGGAGAATATAAAGCATGAAATGGTGGCCCCTCGCAGAGGAGGAGGGAAGAGGTGTCACTGTGGATCATGTAAGATTCTACGGGCCCAGACTTTGAACGCCGCGGCTGCTTATTAATATTCCGGTCTCACCGCATGCTTCCGTGGAGGCTGAGATGGGATTGCAGCGATAACTGAAGTACATGGCGTAGGATGCAATCCCCTGAATTACTAGAACCTGACCGGCAAGCTAAACTGCCCATAAGGCCGTCTGGAAGTAAATCAATGCCTGTAAATGGTTTGTTTCCCTTCCTCTCCCTCGCTAACTTCTCATGAACATAGTTGATACAGTCCCAATATGTTAGCTTTGTTGCCGTTTATGAAAGGATAGAACTATTGAGAGTGCGTTGAGAGGGCGACAGATTGGAGGGAACTTGAACGTAGGCAGCTCTTCTTCATACCTCATCTCCAGCTGCAGTATTTCAAACTTGCATATATGTTCTTTGGCTCATCTACCTTTGTTGTATTTCTGCTTCTGGGAAAGCCGTTCTGCAGGTTCTATTCAAAGTTCAACTTGTAGACAGAAAATAAGATTTGCGTAACATGAATAAATGGACTGTATTTATACAGTATAGCACCTACTGAAATGTGGGGTTGAGTATGTGGCCGGAGGACACTTGGATATGTAGTCTGCAGGGGCCAGGGATCTAACCACTGACCTTCTGATTGCCACAGCCACCCTAGGACTTGATTGCAAACACAGTGACTGAGAAGCTCAAAGACAGAGACAAAGATTTATTAAAAACATTTCATAACTAAATCTTTTACATGATGTATCTTAAAGGTGCTCTAAGCAATGTCATGCTTGTTTCAGGCTGCAACATTTGTTGTCACATGCAGCCAGAACACACTGTAAAAAACATCTCCTCACTATCTGCTAGCTGCCTGTCCCCAGAACACACTGTAAAAAAAAAAGAAGCAGTATCTGTAGAAAGTTCAGGGCAACGAAAACAAACTGTGTCCACCTGCACCACGATGCATATACAGTATATTTCAGAAGAAATACTAGTTTTCCCTTAACAATTAGCACTTGGATGATAACTCCCTCATGACGTCAAACTGCACACAGCATGTTCAGATATGCATATCTGCATATAAAACACAAAAAAATTAAAAGATGCAACTTTCTCTCATGAGAGTGAAGATGTCTCCTTTTAAAAGCTAAAAACAGACTCTAGAGCCAACTTGACACCTTGTCTGCTCGTAAAATATTCATCAGTTTGGGTTTGTAATGTGTGTGTGTGTGTGTGCTAACATTTTCATATAAAACCAGAAAGTGTCAGGTGATGCTGATGGGAAGGTTTTCTCATGTTCATTCCAAAAACAATGACAATAATAAATATTTTAATCTAATATTTTACCATCAGAAAACATATCAACCATTGTTTTTTGTTTGAACAGATGCTTTTGATAGTGCCAGTTTGAATATTTTTCCCGCCTGGTCGCCATCAAGAGTCATCTCTTATACGATTTGCTGGGTCATGATTCGGAAATCATGACGACTCAGCGGATGGAGCAGTGGCGCTGGGTCAGACTGGGCAGTGAGAGCCAGCTTCTCTAATGTCCCACCTGTGGTCTCAGCCACGCAGGACCCAAAGTTCCCGCGGAGCCGGGTTTACAGGTCTGCTCATCTGCTCTCTGCAGTCCTGTGCGCAGATGAATGGCTCCGTCTATTTTCTGCTGTCTGGGGTTGAACGGGGCAGCGGTCGTGCTGAGATGAAACCGAGGGGGGGTTGATGCTCACCTCGAAACCATTCATTCCTCTGCATCACATCAACCTCTTCTTCCTTCACTTCCTACCTTGGAATCTCCTCCATTCCTCCCCCTCAATCCTTCTCCCTTTCCCTTCACCATCCGTCTGTTTTCTCTCCCCTCTGCACAGTCTCTTTAGATTCACCCCCGGCGTGCCTCAACCGCTGCTTAGCTCTCTCAGGCCCCGTCCCCGAGCAGAGGGGCGGGCGAGCTGCCTCACTCTAAAGAAGGTGACACTCAACAGCTGACGTGAGGTCAGACGCAGCAGAATGAGGTGGCGTGCCCATGTCGCCCGGCCCATAACACATGGCAGGGGTGAACTGTGTGGTCACATTACTGTCTTCATAATAACCCCCCGTCATGATACCGCTCGTTGATGTTAACGAGATTGGGTTCACAAGAGAGGATGTTACCACTTTTTTAAAGAAAACTCAAATGATGAAAAATAGTCTTTTATCCAAACAAAAGTCCCAAAATGAAAAATGAGCAGTGTGAAAGGTTTGCCACAAACTCAAGTTCTCTCTCCTGAAAACCTCTTCAGACCTAATAATTATGACGTCCCTCTCCTCCCAAACAATATTTTAATCAAATAATGATTCATTTCTTACACTTGACTGTAACTTACTCTTTCATTGTCATGACCAATCTTAATGCTCTTTAGTGCTTTATGATAATTACTTTAATACACTTCCTTTGTAAACTTACAGTTACTTACATTTAGTGAACTGGTAGACCTTAAAAAAGCATCTCTAATGTATAAAATATATAATAGCATGTTGCCAGACTGTATCCAGAGGCTGTTTCAAATAAGAGAATGTCAATATGAAGTGAGGGGAAGCTGTAGTTTCATTACACCAAAAAGCAGAACAAATGGAAAACAAAGAAGTGTTTCGGTGTACCATGTTGAACTGTGGAAGGAATTAGAAACGATATGAAAAAGTGTAACACAATCCACCGATTTAAAAACTGATTTCAACATGATTACTACATATAAAACAGAAGTGTGAATACCAGAAGGTACACAAATTGTATTGAGTTCTTGTGTTGTACAAGTTTATATAGTGTATACTTATTTTCTATAACTTTCATTTTCAAATGAAAGAATATGATTTCATGTAGAAAAAAGGGGAGGTGTAATAAGCCTTTTTTGGTCCTGTTTGTTTCTTGTGTATATATATATATATATATATATATATATATATATATATATATATATATATATATATATTGTTGTTGTTTTTGTTTGTTTTCTGTTCATTTTATTATTTTTTGTTTGTGGAAGTAAAAGCAACAAGGTTATTTTCTGTATGTTATCAGTGTATTGACCGGTGGTTGTAGATTATAGATAAAGAGCTAAAGTAAACTAAACTTTGAACTGCCTTGTTGCTATAGAGGAACAGTTCCCTTTCCCTACAGCCTCAGCCCATCAGGCAGTCAGCAGGTGCACATGGAGGCTTTTATCTTCTGCCTGTCAGTCAGTCCCCAGGGCACGGGAACACCTGTCTGTCTCAGAAGTGGAACTGAACGAGATCGTATTATATTATATTATATTATATTATATTATATTATATTATATTTTATTATATTGCAGCAAACGCTGTCAGCGTAAAGCTTTAAAAACTGTAACCACACTTGTTTCTGCTTTACCAGCATTACCGTGTGTGTGTGTGTGTGTGTGTGTGTGTGTGTGTGTGTGTGTGTGTGTGTGTGTGTGTGTGTGTGTGTGTGTCGGTGCTGAGCCCCGCTCTCTGTGAACGATGCGGAGAGGACAGAGAAGCTCACGCTTACACGCTCTGCGGTAGGCCTCTACGATTCAGGGAAAGATATGAATCCCAAGGAGATGAAGGAAGAGCATCGCAGCTCTGTCCCTCTGGTGGTCATTAAATCATGAACAGGGAGAATCAATCGATTTTATAACCATTAACTTTGCAAACCTACTCTGACGTACCAAAACTTTGCACTGATTGATTTATGAATTGGTCCATGGTTATTCTGCATTTGGGTACTGATGTCGCCAGACAACGTTTAACCTCAACGAGAAACATCGTAACGTTTTAACCTCGCGAGATCTCATAGGACGAGGTATCGGTCGGTAGCCAACGTTCGCAAAAAAGACCACTGACGGCGACGTCATTGTTCACATTTTGTCCCAACGTTCAGTAATATCAGTAGTATTGGTCTCAGTGAGTGAAATGTGTTTAAAGCTGAACAGACTCACAGACTCACTCGGCTAAAACCGATTTTATTCTGCTATAAGACTCTTTCAGTGAGAAGGGACAGAGAAGGGATCACAGACATTTTATCCTGGCATATACTGACATATCAGTATAATGATGCTTTTGAAAAACAATTGCAAATAAAGCAAACTGTTGCTAAAAAGGAACTCCACACTGTTTCACTTCAGGTAACGTTACTCCGCCCCCCCCACCCCCCCTCCGAGGACCTGAGCATGTGAGTGTATTCCAGCTTGTGTGTAGTGTGTAACAATAATAAATAAAGAGTTATTAAAGAGAATAAAGAGTATCAAATTATAAAATGACTTTACCATAGTAGGTTGTGTTGTCCAAATATCATCACTGAGATCACCTTGTATGAAACATGTCTGCTTGTAAGGTTCCTGGATCACGACAATTACTTTGTACAGGGTTAGCAATAAAAAAATACAATACAAATGATAGGTAAAAAAGAGCAATGATGTAAGAAAGCGTAACTGTCCTTTAGGGTGAGGACAGAATGGAGACAAATCGACCTTTGTGTCACAAGGAGCACAAGCCCAGGATAACATTTGTAGGTGGACCGGTGGTTCAGCACGGTTGACTTTGTTCTCCGATCTCTCACAGTTTGTGTATGTGTGTGCAGTGGATGTGACAGCATTGTCAAGGAAACGGCTACGAGGCAAAGGCCCCTGTCTCACACGGGGACAGAGGTCTGGTGTAATCAGGTCTCTGCAGGCACTACGTCAACCTGCCTGTCATACATACACACAAACACACACATTAAGCCGGGCCACTGTTTCACTCTAGTCGTTCCATTTGCTTTGATCGATACATGAAAAGTGATCCAAGACTGGCCCAATGCCTTCTCCTGACAAACAAGGGCCCGAGTGGCTGTCAATCCAAAGCCATGCGTTGCATTTTGTTCTGCTGCGCTGCTTATCGGGTAAGAGCAGGACTCTCTGTCTCTCTCTCAAGCCGATAATCAAACCCACGCATGCCTCTTTGACCCTTTCTATAACAGCTTCTCCCATACTACCCCCTCCTTAATAAAACAGCGCGTTGATACTTAGCAGATTGCATGGCTGTTTTTTCCCCTGATAGTTCCAACGAGCACGGCAATGCTGAGAGCACAAACAGGCTCAGTAACACCTTGGTGGTAGCAGGAACAGAGGGACTCATCACCAGTTCTGCAATCCAATTCTCACATTATGCCGGGCGAATCGTTGTTGCCAGGCAATAGTGTATCGATGGTTCGCTGAACTCTGCAGGACAAGCTCCGTCTGCATTCCTGTGTCTATTTAATGGCTGCCCAAGACGTTCCGTCACGTCTTCCCTAAAGGGTCTGTTTGTATTATTCAGAGGGTTACTGACAATGGCATCCTCAGGGGGGAAGTAAGGGAAACTGAAGACGGTGCTCAAATAGTACTTTATACGAGTACCCTCTGAGAAACATGGCGTGAATATCCCAATACAGAAAAAATGAAAGAACTGTGCTTTTTAAACATGAGAAGTAACCAGCATTTCAAACAAGAGTAGCATGTATTATTATTGTCTTGATGCTTTATTGCATACACATATCAGTAATCTTAATTTAAGATCCCAGCTTCTTTTCTCTCAGTACTAAGGTGCATGGGAAGTGAAGTTCCTTACTAGGATTAAACACCGCCATCTAGTGCTGGTTGTGGCTGATGACTGCAGATGAGCAATCAGAAGCTGTTGCAAAGAATGAAAGAACCAGAGATAGAAAGTACACTGTCATCTGCAGCAGCTCCTCTCAGGCTGCGCTTGCAGTTTCCTTATCGGGTCCACAGCCAGACAAACAGATACACACGAGCCCCGTCGAAATCCATAGCACAGAACATCTAGGATCAATAGCTTTCTGGGAACACAGCCAGAAACACTTGCATCCTCACTGCAGCCAGTGCTCACTACCTGTGTCACCTTACTCACGTTAACAGGGGTTCTAGACTAGGCTGGGATGTATTCTGACAATACAAACACTTTTAACCAGCTTTATGGTGTCGGTCGGCTCCCAGGAAATCCTCACATCCTCTCTTCTTCCTCACAGAGAACAAAAAAGCACCAGCTGATTCATCACGAGTGTGGATTTTCTCTGTGATATTGTGCATTCAGTGCGAGTCTTGACCGCAGAGATGCCTGATAGAGCCGGCTGACAGAAGGCAGGAGGAGAAATTCCATCTACACCAAGATTGCAAGAGCATTTTTGTTGCTTGTGAGGATAATGATATGGCCTGTGTCGCAGAGAGGGGGCAGTGAAGGTGGAGAGGAAACATGTTTGTAGGTTATTACTGTCTGCAGGCACGGCGAATCAGAGGGGCCGGAGACAGAGCTCCACTTTCTGGCCAAAGAAAAAGGAAACAACTGCAGACATAGCCCAGCTGATATGAGGACAGCATATATCCAGCCCCAAAACACATAAGACCCCATCTAATATAGCTTGTGTTGTTCTCTGCAGAACGCCGCAAAGGATCTGCAGAGAACCGTAAATAGAAGAGTTGGCAGTGGCCTGATATCAAGGGTGCAATTTCTACTGGGGTCGGAGGGGACATTTTAGTATTTCAGGTTTCCTTTTTTTAGTCCACCACAGTCCAGATGACAGACAATCTGTGTTAATAAAAATGGTGATATTTACATCTGAGTTGCTTTTAGTTAGTAGCATGTGGTCAGAGAAATGAGCTCAGCGAGCAGCAGCAGGTGGCCCGGCGCCCCTCGGGCTACACGCAGCCTGTCCAGCCTGATGGTGAAGGTTGCTGTGGCTGCACGGGGCCTGAAATAAAGACCTGCAGACACTACTCTCAAGAGTGGCTTAGAAAGTCTACTGTATGTATATTTCATTGTGCCCCCCACACGTCAGAAACCAAACTTACACCATTGCCCAAATGATGCACTTTTGAATTGAAGAGGGTATTTTATAGATCCTTAGCTTCAAATCCATGTCTTTATATTTAAATCTATATATCTATATTTGAAGCGTTATCCAAAATATTCCAAACATGTTTTGTCTCTATTCTGCTGCCGCCCCAAAACAATGACATAACACAGCAGTGAAAAATTACCTTGGGAATTTTAAACCACTGATGAATCCCCCTGATTGTCTGCTGTTGTCCATTTATGAATTGTGCAGCAGAATAATCTATCTATCTATCTATCTATCTATCTATCTTAAAGAGCATGCTGTCTTCCAGAAACAGTGTCCCCATTACTCTGGATAATCTTCAGAACTGGCTGTAAACTGTTTCCTAAGGACTATTTCCTCAGTGAAAACTATGAGCTCTATGGAATATGAAATTGGGCCAATACACAACAGTACATGGAATTCACTGTAATGTCGACCTGCTATCTTTTTTTCTGGAGCTTTCAACTATTTCCTCAGCAAATTGAGTTTGCTTAGTTGTCATGGAGAAATCTAATGTGATCTAAGGTAGTTGAATCGGGGGAAGGTGGTGACCCCTGTCTTGATTGTGAAGTCATAAAATATTATTTACTTTCACATTACATTTATACTTTCTAATAAATATAGGTAGTATAGTGTACAGTCAGGAATGGATCATGGGTGTAGAATATGTACAGCACTGATATGTGGTGTCTCTGACACGGGGGGGTGATGATATCAACGTGGGCTTTTACAATGCTATATGAATAGCAGCAGCAAGCGGGGTGGCAGTAGGCATGCAGCAAAAAAGTGAGCAGGATATTGATAGCTCGAGCATGAAAAGGGTGTGTTGGATATATGTTAAATATACTGCATGTTGCAAAAGGAAAAGTATGTGAAGGTACTCAGGAAGGTACCGCACACCCAACTGCTCAGGGCGCCTGTCCATCGGCAGAACACTCACTCTGACCTCTCTACATTAGTGCATGTATAGGTCCTGGGCATGTGTGTGTATTTCGGCCATGAGAAATGTGTGTACTAACTAACAACAGATTGAAAAAAATGTAATTTCCCTTTCCAGGATTATTTAAAGTATGCCTCAATCTTAATCTTAGCTCGCAGGCTTTGGTTCTTTTTAAGTGTCAGCCAAATACATTTTTCCTTTGCACAATCAATCTGTAAAAGGCCCAATATGTGGTCTGATACAGGTCATATTCATAAAAAGCTGCCGGAGAAGATATGCGCTGTGTTCTAGCTGGTGCCTCCAAAATCAGCTGTTCATAAAGGGTTAGAGCCTGAATGATTATTTGCTAACAAGAATTGCTGTAAGTGATTTGTATAATGAAGTAGTAATTTATTGTAGATCAATTATTTTTAAGGGCAACTTGTGCATGCTATGCCGGCTGATTGCATTTTCCCCAGTTCAAGCACGGATCCAGAGTAACGGGGACACGGTTTCTGAAAAGAAATGTTGCTGTTGAATTTTTTAAACATAATTTTTTAGCGCTGTGAGCACTACAAACAGAATTCTACGCAATGGTATTGGAGAAGTATTGGAGACTGTTATATAAAACCAAAAACTATCTGCATAGCTAGATACAACTAGAGGTAAATGAGAAAATGTGCTTTTTGTATTTTGAATGAACTGACCTTTAAACATTCTTGAAATGGTTGCAACAATGAAGGGTCTCCACTGGAAAATGATTAATTTCATCAAATTAATGAGACGGGGTCTTATTGTCCTGGAATTCATTCCTAAAGGGACATGCACTGAGGTTATCTGAAATTCACTCATTTGAAAAATAGAACCACTCCTGACATGTGGGACAGTGACATGATTCATAGTGCTCATTTTCTCACAACAATTCTTCCACTGCATCAGAATAGAAATCCCACTTTCTCCATGCCTATCCCGGGCTGTGTTCTCCCCACCGCTATTCATTTGTGTTCCCCATTAGTAATCAAATTAGGCACACTGGCTCCTGCCACCGACGTCGCTGATCGGTTTTTAATCTTATTAAGCCTTTCAACTCGTTCAATTGTTTGTTACAAATCGGCCAGAAACACGGTCGCTGGGAGGACAGAGGAATGACACTAAGGCCAATATCCGACCATTGGGAAATCAACAGAAAGCCGGGGTGCTGCTAATGCCAGCATTTCTCCTCAATCAGACTGCTCTGGGCAGCTTACACATGAGATGATAATAATCATAAAAGTATTAATAATAAAATGTATAATAAAAATACATTATATTTATATGGGATTTTCTAGGAACTCATAGGCGCTTACAGAGCAGAAGAAATTAGCACAAAGAAAAGAAGAAGAAAAAACAAAGGAGCCTGGAGAAAGCCAGTTTGAATAGATGAGACTTCAGGGGCCTTATCCTAGATGGGCAGGGTGTTGGCCTCTCTGATGTGGTTGGAGAGGGTGTGGAGCCAGTGGAGGTCTTGGAGGACAGGGGTGATGTGGTCTCTGCTCTCTCAGTGTCAATGACATGCTGGCAGCAGAGTTTTAGACATAATGGAGTTCATGGATGTTGTTGGGTGAACCGTAGAGGATGCTATTGCAGTAGTCAAGTCTGGAGGTTATGAGGGCATGGATAACTGTTCAAGCAGCCGCAGAGGGTAGGGTGGGTCGGAGGAGGAGGGCAATGTCTTTGAGGTGGAAGAAGGCAATTTTGTAACCTGGTTAACATTTGGTAGGAACAAGAGAGTAGAGTCAAGGGTAATCCAAGGTTGCGGACCTGGGCGGAGGGGGTGACAATGTGGCCGTCAAAGTTGAATAAGAAGGGTCAGGATTTCAGATTAATTGCAGTTCAGTTTGAGGACGTTCTGTTTGACCCACAACTTAATGTCTGCAAGGAAGGAAGAGTTCAGTGTTGTCGATGAAGCATTTGAGACGGTGGCCATGACGGCAGAGAGCTGTCCCAGAGGACGGATGTACATGATGAAGAGAAGGGAACCAAACACGGAACTCTGTAGGACTCTGTGGATGACTGGGGCAGATTTGAAGTTGTTTATGGAGATGTATTTATGTCTTTCATAGAGGTTTGCGTGAAACCAGGATAGTGCGGTGCCAATTAAGCCGATGTGCTGAAGCCGTGTGAGTAGGATTGAATTGTTGATTGTGTCAAAGGCGTCTGCAATACATTCACTCAAGACTTGATATTTAGGGATTTCCCGTTGAAGAGTGCGAATTTGAGATGTGGTTAAAACTGAGTTGGCTGGGGCGCCCAGATAGCTCAGTGGGTAGAGAGGGTTCCCACATATAGAGGTTTACTCCTCTACACAGCTGGCCCGGGTTGGACTCCGACCTGCGGCCTTTTGCTGCATGTCATTTCCCCTTCTCTCTCCACTCATGTCTTCATCTGTCCTTTCAAAAATAAAGGCCAAAAATGCTCTAAAGAAATCTTTCAAAAAAAAACTGAGTTGGCTGGTTTGCTATGGCCAGGGGTCGTAGGTCGTAGGCAGGGAGTGCAGGTGTTGTAGTGATTCAGTGGAGCTGCGACTTAGCCTGCATGACCGTATGCTTGGGATGTTCCGACCCTGAGTGAAGAAAGTTTTGCCAGGATCCTCTGTGGATGTAATTTGGGCTACACAACAGCTCAAGGTTCATGATGGGTGTTATGCACAGGGGTGGAGAGGTGAGGCTGCAGAGTTTGAGGAGTTGAGAGGTGGAGTATCTGAGCATCATGAGAGCTGGGAGGATGCTTGCCACAGGGGTAACTGCCTAGCTGCTGGCTAACTGAGCCAACAGGGGCTACAGCTGAGAGGCTGTCCGGAATAAAACTCAGGGTGATCCAGCAGTGGATTTCAGTGCTGTGCTAGTTGCTAGCTAGCTAACTAGTCAACGCGCCAGCCAACAAAGGGCTTAATGCACTGGGGGAATGCCCAGAGAAGAGCTCTGTGCTAGGTAGAGATGGAGAGATCCAGCAGTGGAAACTGTTGGCAGAGCCTCATGCAGCAGCAGCAGTTACAACTGTGGCAGGAGTAGCTGGGCCGGCAGGTGGAAGGAGGTAATATAGCTGCTTACATCCAGCAAAACAACAATCATGCAGGGAATTTATCCAGGCAGGTTACAAGGTTGACAGCAAAGCTAGCTACCAGAACTCAAAACTAGAAACAAGTTTCCAAAAACGCAGCAGAAGCCAAAGAAATGTCAAGTTAAGAAGCAGTGAACAAAATGCTAGTCCCCTGTGCACGAGAAGATAAAAAACAAACAGGTTATGGCATTTTAATCAGTAATAGTGCATACAAACTACACACTACTGTTGTGTGTAGGTTTAATCTTTAAATACCCGGCTGATTTAGGCTAGATACAGAGTCACGCCTGGAGGGGCAATTTGGAATCCAACTTTACATTCAGTGGGAGTGGAAGTCAATATTCCCACACCTCACAGAGCTTTGAATAGGGCAATTGATGAGAAATGTTGTCAAATAGATAATTAGTCTAGATGAAGTGTGCCTCAAATGCCTGTCTGCCAGCTGAGATAGGAATCCACAAAGTGTAACTGCCATAAAAGATAAGGGAGAATCTCATCTTGTCCCCATCTTCTTTCTCACAAACCTGCCGCCGGCACCCATTTTTCTCTTACTCTCGCTCTCTTTGTTCCACATTCTTCCTTCCAGGGAGCAGCTTTCTCACTCTGTAGCCCGCTGCCTCGACACGTCAGCATTTAGGACAAAGAACACCGCATTACCGGGTGGTGGTGGTGGCATGTAATGTGTTAAATGAACTACTTGGTTAGGTTTAAGAAAAGGTTGCGGTTTGGGTGGAAGTAACAATGATTGTTTACGGAAGTTCAACCTGCGCTCTGTAGTCCCGTGCGTTTGAGTGTCTTATCTATTAATCTACTGATCTATAATCTAAGCAGGCTGCAGTGTAACCCTGTAGGACAAATTGCAGCCTGCTTCACAGCTGCAGGTGTCCTCGCCACCTAGATTATGTCTATTATGTGCCACCTAGAGCTGTGATTTAATTTATTATTTTTTTTATTCAAATAATATTAAAATATTTAATGGTCAAATGCAGCCTTTTAAATATGTACTACACTACTCAGGCTCATGCACTGGCACTAGCACTATAAGCATGTGGTTGTTGTTACACATTCTGTCCACTAGAGGGACTTCTAACATCAGCCCGGTCTGGAAGGGGATCTACGGGGGTCATGGCGCAATGCGTTCTGGCACGCCGCTCTCTGTTTACGCAATTCGTTCCAACAGCCCTAGCGCCACCACCACGTAATGCAGTGCTAAAAGGTTGTTGCATGTCACGTATCTCTATGGGATCTTTTTTTTTTAAGTAACATTCCACATCACCACGCTATAATCCATTTTGATTGGAAAGACTTTCAAATGAAAGACAGTTCCCATGATTACGGTCAGTATGTTCATTCAGCACCACTGTATGGACCATAGAAACCATCTGAGACACCTCAAACCTGAACAAATCCAAACCAACCTTGGCTAGATGCTATAAGAGAGAAAATATAATATAACAACTGTAGCCTTACTGACTGCATATGATAAAATATAATACAATTACTTTAGTAAATTGCTATGTCCACCACCGCACTGCAGACCTTCTTGGAAAGGTCGGTTGGTGCATCCATCACATATAGATCACACCTCCTCTCACGTGAAAGACAACCGAGAGTAGGAATGACTGCCATCTGTTTGCTGTCACACGGAACACATCCCACCGGTGCACTACAACACACCCGGACGCAAACACCCAATGACGAGCAGAAGACATACAATTCACTAAAATGGCCTCAGTAATGAGATTCTTAGTGATGTGTTGGCAGTTCTTTGCTGAAGGGAGAGCGAGACAAAATGATGCAAAGCTATGAAACGTGGTCATGTATATTTAACCATGAGAATGTGTTGAAAGTCTTGTTATGTGGTCCTTTAAGGGCTGTAAGGAATAGGAAGGCTCGAGGGCTCTGCTTGGGAACAGATGACACACACTGCAGACTGGACATTTCCCCGAGTCCCGTCCTCCTCACGCCAACCCAATCACCGTGACCACCTTGAAGAGGACAGTTTGCCCATAAGACCCGCTTCTCTTTTTTTCTCCTCCACTGCATCTTCCTCTGTCCCTCCCTCCCTCTCCTTTTTTAATCCTCCTCCGCTCTCGCACACCGTCTGATTTATATGACCGGGGTGAAGACAAAAGCTACTCAGAGAGGAGGATGGGAGTGGAGGGGGAGAGATTTCATTGGCGTCACCACTTTCCCAGTCACTCTCCTTTGGATACGCCAAGGACTGTGACTATAAACAGACAGCGCTGTCCTTGAAGCTCTTTCAGGACAACAGCTGATGGGAGATGACCTTTAACCTCAAAGCGAGTGGCCCTGGATGACTGGAAAAAAAAAGGTTCCGATTAAGAGACAGAGAATACAAAAGCAATTTGGATTCCAACTTATTTTTTGTTGTCAAACATGTTTAAAACTTAAGTCTAGGGGTGTGCAAAAAATAAAAAATTTCGATTTGTGTTTGAATCGCAAATCAAACGCTACCGATTTAAGATCAATTCAGAGATTTCCAAAATTTGCATATCTAGCAGTGAAAAACACTTACAGCTTGTTGTCTTGTTTCAGGTTATATATCACAAAATCTAACTTATATACTCCTTTTATTGTGACCATATATGGACGAAAGGATGGAGCTGGGGAAGAGCGAAAGGTGGACATGATGACAACTACGCACGGCGTCGTGCTAGCTACTGGTCAATCACAAGTTAGCCCCGCCCTAAAGCATCCCCTGCTTTATCGCCTACTTTAAAATAAACGGGACTGTGGGTACACGATCCGTCCTGCCTACACGATCCGTCCTGCCTACACGATCCGTCCTGCCTACACGATCCGTCCTGCCTACA
>NC_048427.1:21477137-21480392 GCF_013103735.1 Etheostoma cragini | reverse complement strand
GTAGCTGAAAACCTGGCTGTTTCCTGCACTATTGGTACCACGCATGCGTCGGAACACTTGACGGCCAAGCGTCACAACAGACAGCTTTTTTTTTTTTTTTTTCATTTTATTAACAAAGAACAATTATATCGCCAATATGTACATATACGAAAAGTCAATACCAGAGGTGCATATACAGAATATATATATATATATATATGTATATATAATTACGTATTAGCATTTTTTGTAGGCCAGACTTTTTTGTAGTTCACAAGTGCTCAACATGTAATCTACATTTTTTAGTAGTTTTTTTTTAATAAAGTTATTTAAATTACCCCTTGTCACTGATCCAAAACTGTGTCCTGACATCTGTGTACCAGTCATAGGTGACATTATTATTAAGTGATCAACATGTAATCTTTTTTTAAATTTATTTTTTATTTTTTAATTATTGTTTACGCCAGGCTATGAATTACGAAGTGTTTACGTGGCGGCCAATCCAAAAATATAAAGGAGTTGTTACATTAACATTTGATTACATGTAGAATGGGATTTCTTTTTGACCGAGGGAAAGTCAAAGCATTTAAAAAAATAAAACATTTGCAAGACAAATACTGGGCCTAGGGCAGTAAGAAGAATATTCCAGCACCACATTAACAAGCCTCAAATCATGTTTCATTTTATTGTTACACGTTGCATTAACACGTTACATTAACACGTTACATTAACATGCACTCGTTTGAAATCAGCCAAAGTCCGCATTTTTACGCGGGGGGGCAATTTATTTTGCTGCAAAAAATTGAAGATTTCCATGCAAAATAATGCGGGGCTTGCATGATTTTTGTTGCTAAAAGTCACAAATATCTTAACAGTAAGTTGAAAAATGTTGTGTTTACTTTACACTAGGCAGCCATTTCCCCTGTTGCCATGGTAATGTTATGAAGTGACGCAATTGCACAACAAGACAAACACATTCCTTTTTTCATTAGACCGCAGTTGTTCCAAGTGCCCGCAATTTCATCGCATAAATATCCCAGATATTCTATTGAATTTTTAAAGAAAATGTGCCGCATAATCAAGGATTTTTGCAACAAATCTTGCGCATGTGCAGGACGGATCGTGCAGTGTTGTGAAGCCTCGTAAAACACATTTATCATCTGCGCATGCGTGAACATCTTGCGCATGGGCAGAACGGATCGTGTAGGCAGGACGGATCGTGTACCGACAGGGACCACACTTTGTGCTGTATTAAAGAAGACTTAAAACTAGCGATTAAGACCTTAAACTCACTGTGAAAATGTTTACTAGACTACTGACCGGACTTCTTGGCCAATAGAAAGAATGCCGTTTTAAGCCATCGCTGTATGAGTGGCTGTAAATGGGTGAATGTTGGCATGCGAGCAGAGCGAGACATCAGTGAGTGGGGAGCAGAGTGGCGGATCTTCGGATGGAGCTTAGAGTTCGTTGTTGTTGTTTCTGTACAGTTGGAGAGCTGCATGATCCCGCTCCAATCTCCAGTACTGCTCCCCCCAAGAGTTCCAAGCACGCCCAGGCGCGTCTCTGTGTTACTGCAGTGCAGGCAGTATGATGAACCGCCCTCCCTCCATGCCGCCAGTGCCTGGAGCTTTGCCAGCAAAAAGTCCGGACAGCACAGGCGGCACGGAGGGAGGGCGGGCACCGCTCATCTAATAAATACAACGCCGCTTTTTTTGAGCAGTGATTGATCTGAGTAGGGCGGGGTGAAATCGGAGTTGAGCATGGAGCGACATTTAGCCGAGCAGCCAGCAGTGAGAGCTTTTTGGAGCCTTTGAGCTAAAGTGGAGGGAGCAAACAGCTCCGGGAGAGAGGAGCAGAAAATCTCAGCACTCCACTCCACTTGGTTGTTAAGCGCTTTGAGTGGTTGGTAGACTAGAACAGCACGATATCAATGCAGTCCATTTACCATTTCACATATTGCAGCAGGCATAATAACCTTACCTTTCAGGTCAGAAGAAAAATAAAGTAACTAGGATTGGTCTCATTCGGGATTCCCGAGGTCATTTTTTCTGCTTGGGCAAAGAAAGGCCCGCACATCTTTTTTAATTTAGAAAGAGACTTTCCAAAGTATGTCCTAATTTTTCAAGCTAAAAATGAATGAAATTTTCTTTCTTCCCCAGAGTGAAGTGACAGTGTTGGTGATGTCTATGTTATTAGTATTTAATGTCTAGCCAGTAATGTTACAAAAGATCAGCTTGGAGCATATGCCAAGCAGAGCAGGAATGGCAGCAACATTTAAAGCTATGCAGGGCCTCTCAGCCATTCATAATCTGAATATCAATCATAACACAGAAGTCTGTCATTCTAGAAAAAGGGGTATGAGACATTTTAAATTCAACATGTTTGAAACTTAATGATGTGTACAGTGAAACATTTGTAGGCCTAACCGTTCTGCTTATTTGCATAAATGTAAATTATTTTCATACAATCATATTGTTGCTCATGTGGATGAAAATGAGTGGACAGGAGGGTGAGCCTGCAACCACGTTCAATGTGACAAGCATCATTTTTTTTTTTTTTTCACTTCCAACCTTATTGCTGGAACACCTAAAATACAGCTCAAAGCGCTTGACAAAAAGGAAATGCTATGCAAGTGCTTCATATGAAAATACAATAACTAATGCAAAATGAGATGGAGAATATACCCAACTAGATAATAATTGGAACATATCCTACACCGAGAGCTTCTAAATAAACACAGAGTGAACATCTTCTTTGTGACTGTTATTGCCACTCTTCATTCTAACCCCGACCGGCCCATCAGACACCACCTACCAAGAGCCTGGGTCTGGGTCCGGGTCTGTCCCAGGTTTCTGCCTAAAAGGGAGTTTTTCGTCTCCACTGTGGCCCTGTTGCTTGCTCTGGAGGGAACTACTAGAACTGTTGGGTCCTTGTAAATTCTGGAGTGTGGTCTAGACCTCCTCTATCTGGAAAGTGTCTCAGATAACTCTTGTTATGAATTGATACTGTAAATAAAATTGAATTGAAAAAATTGAATTGAATTGAATCAACACATATGTTCTCACAGAATGTAGAGGTTGAAAACAAGGTTAAGAATGGCTTCAGTTAGTTTTAGGTTTGGAGAGGAGTTTACCTTAATGGTTCGCTAGGCTCGGTGTGGCAGTGCAAGGCACAGGTTAGGCTGTCAGACTACAAGGAATGGAATTCTCTCACACGTACAAAAGTGTGTGTGTGTGTGTGTGTGTGTGTGTGTGTGTGTGTGTGTGTGTGTGTGTG
>NC_048427.1:21458653-21477037 GCF_013103735.1 Etheostoma cragini | reverse complement strand
GGCTGACTGTTTAAACACTCACAGACGCCCATGCGTGTCGAGACTGCCAATCCTCTGGGAAATCAGGACTCAGGAAGCCGCCAGGCTCCCTGGAAAGATCACCGTTTCTAAGCACAGAGCTCTGACAATTTGAAATGTGAGGCGGCCAAACCACCTGGCACAACCAGAGGTTTGATATGAGGCTCGGAGGAGACACACAGGGATGGGAAATGGGCCTCATTTGTTGAATACTTTGATCACAGTGCTACCTCTCTGCTCCTCCTTCGTCTCTCTCTTTCTCTCTGCCCTTCTCTCCAGATTCATCATCATTGAGCTACAACTTTTGGAGGTGTCTGGGTATCTCCGTAATGAGAGCAACCCCCTAGATATTATTGATCTATGTCCTCAATTACCTTCCAACTCTCAATTATTAAATACAGTTCCAGCTCCTTTACTTCCAGAAGAAGGTTAACTCTCCAACAGGGATGCAACGCAGGCGCGTCCTCAGTAGTGGGCCAGGGCGGCGCTGGCCCGCCCACTTTCCTCGCTGGCCCATCCAGTCAAATTTGATCAAAATATGTTTTATGAAAAATATTCAAATGTATGGACAAAAAAAAAGTACTGTAGTTGTGTGTTTTTAACGTGTCTTCTCTTCTGATTAAAAGAACTGTGTAAAGCATAGAATAAGGATCAAACTACTAGGACGCCTTCGGAAAGTAGGTGGTTGCTATGGTAACAGGCAGACTCTCCGGGCTGCCTTCAGCAGCTAACGTTAGCTAGCGGGCTTTATAGACAGTGTACCATGGATGTGTTAAGCGATGTACTGTAAAAAGTTACCGTGACAACAATGGCTTCTCTTTAAAGTAGTACGGACCCTTTTCTGGGATGAATAGAGCGTAAAAAAGGACGAGCTGTTCTGCTGCATTTCCCCAGCGGAGCTGACAGCCAATCAGAGAGAGAGGAGGCCTTCACAGAGGTCACATTAAGTCAAACAGGTTTCATGCTTCATGCTAACCTAGTAACCTTCCTATTTAGTAAGAACTGGTGAACACTGATGAGGCTTCTAGCTGAAAGACGTTCCATTAAATAAGAAGAGAACTGATCTGTGAGTGATGTAGCGGTTAGTTTTCAGTTTTCTTTGATCCTGTTACTCCCGTGGACTCAATTACACGGTCTAGAGTTGGCACCTTGATGGACACTTTTCATTATATCTTTAATAATTCAAACAATGCTTGGCTGGAAGTTTTCATTCTTTGATTTTATTTTACTGCTGCTAGCGCATTTGCTGCTGACGATCTGACCATAGTCCTGACGCAACAATGCTGTTCTGAATGCACAACGATATGTTCCATGTGTGATTGTTGTCTGATGTGGACTAGTCTACGTCCTGCAGGATGTCTGATGTGGACTAGTCTACGTCCTGCAGGATGTCTGATGTGGGCTTGTTTAGGTCCTGCACAATGGCCCACTCCCTTTGGTACTGGCCTGCCCAAAATATCATTTCTGCCCACGTCGCTGATGTAACAGTATGAAAATGGAACCTCACGGTTATAGTGACCAAAATAATCACCTTTTTGATATTTTTAAAATTGTGTTCAATACGTTTGAAAAGCTTAACATTGTTAATTATATTACAAAAATATAGGCAATAGGCTTGTAAAAACTACTGAAAACTGGCTGCTGAAACACCGGATACTGGTGTACTGGAATACTCTCCAATGGTGCCTCTTGCTGGCACAGATGAAGTGTTTCTGTGCTACATGTCTTTTCTGATTGATTCTACACTATAATGCAATCTCTTCAGTCTTGATTTGCAAAGCAAGGGTTTCCAAAGTTATCCCACACTGCCAAGGTGACGGGGCTCTGCACTTCACAAACTCTCTATGTCCTCTATGTCTTTAACAGCATATGTAGTGTACTGCCTGTGGAACAATTTGTATTATTATCAAATTTGACCAAGGCTACGTGACAGAAAGCAGGGCTCTGATCGTCATGTGTGGTTATGATAAAAAAATATATATGAGCAGGAGTGAGTTGAGGAGCCACCAAATGTCCTAGAGCAGAAAGAGGACACAGTAATGAGACAGTACCCTAATTCACCGAGGGTTTATCAGCATACTTGACTTTATTGGAATTCCCCTGCATGCAAAAGACAAACTAAGTGAACTGTGCACGCTCAGTAACGACCCTGCAGCACCAGCATCTCTTCATAAGCAGTCAATCAAAATGTTAAGCCCCGAAGTGGAGGGTAAGCAAGCTCCTCTTCACTCAGCTTTTAGAGGAAGAGCAGAGAAAAACAAGTCTGCGCTGCAGTTGTCTCTTAGGCATCAGTTTTTCAATGCCCTGAGGTTTGGTGTATCCTATAACACAGTTTTTGTGTGCTCGCCCTTAATATCAGAGTGTTTGTGTGCATTGATCAGAATCATGCACATGTTAAAAGCTAGTCTTGCTGATGTTGTTGTCCACACTGCTAAAGACACGCACCAGGTTTATTTTCACGCCAGCCGCGGGGCATTCAGACGGCCGGGCAGGAAGTGAAACAGCCAGAGTATCCAGTCAATTTACCAAAAACATCTCACCCCCAACAACATGGCTTCCGCCAGGGCTGTGTTTTGTCACCAATCCTGTTTGTAGTATTTATGGACAGGATATTGAGGCATAGTCGGGGGGGGGAGGGGTTGCAGTTCGGTGGACTCAGGATCTCATCGCTGCTTTTTGCAGATGATGTGGTCCTGATGTGAGATTATATCTCCAACCTGGCCTGGGAAGGCCCGGAGATCCCCCAGTCGGAGCTGGTTGATGTGGCTCGGTAAAGGGAAGTTTGGGGTCCCCTGCTGGAGCTGCTGCCCCCGCATCCGATGCCGGGTAAGCGGATGAAGATGGATGGATGGACATTAAAAAATACTAAGTTAGTTTACAAATGATGAAATACAAGTTACAAATTAGACGCACAGACACGCATTTACAGATACAATTTGCTCTGCATCCATTTGTGCATTGTGTTTTAGAAATTGAAAATACTTAGGAGACCATTTTAGCACCATAGATGTAACGCTGGCAGCAGGAAAAAGTCAGAGCCAGTATATTTTCATTTTGGTTCCAAACATCAGTTTCATAAACTACTACTAATAATAATGATAATTATAATAATAATAATAATAATAATAATAATAATAATAATAATAAGGGGTATCGGCCTTGAAAACCCAGTATGGGTCCATCCTTACTGCAGAGTTAAAACTTAAACCTCAGGGACACACATGCTGCAACTAGGCTTTAATCGACTATATATTTTGGAAGGGACGTAGAGTTGGTTGGTATCCAAATGTTGATAGCATCGACCCTCCTCCCTATCTTACCGTGGTATACGGTATTACCAGGACTAACTAAAAATGATGAGGTGAGGCTCAGACGGCGTCACCAAACCTTCGGCTTGTACCTCCACTGTTGCAGAACTGCAGAACTCCAACTGCAAAACGATCTCTCTCTTTCTCTCTCTCTCTCAAAGCAATTATATTTAATATTTAATCCTTGTCTTCTATACAAGTGCATTGCATTTTTTTAATGCTATTTTTAAAACCCCGCGGTATACCGTATAACTGCCCAACCCTTGTGTGGCGAGAACAAATTTTCATAGTGTATGTTGAGGCGTATTCAAAGGGGTTGTTTGTGTGTGTGTGTGTGTGTGTGTGTGTGTGTGCAAGCCTTGTGTGTCTGTGTGAAGATAAAGAGTTTTAGATGTACCTAATCAGCCATTTTTCTCACAGTATTTAAAACCACATTAGTTCTGTTTTACACAGTCAAAGTATAAATGTGGCTTTTTGTGTCTTTACTTGTTTCCATGCAGTCCTGCAGCCAGGATCAGATGTGTTAGAAAGATGACTGGCGCCCTCTAGCAGTCACATGGATGTACAAGGATACTGTGTGGGAGCAGATTTGCCCTCCATGTTGGCAGTATTAGTCACTGTCACTATACACAGTTGAACACACAGAAGGCCTATCTAGACCTATCCATCTCCATCTTTAGGCTTAAATATTCTTTTTAATTGTAGTTCAGTAACCCTGGTCTCTCTCTCTCTCTCTCTCTCTCTCTCTCTCTCTCTCTCTCTCTCTCTCTCTCTCTCTCTCTCTCTCTCTCTCTCTCTCTCTCTCTCTCTCTCTCTCTCTCTCTCTCTCTCTCTCTCTCTCTCTGCTGTGAGGGAGACAATCATCACCCCCATTTTATTTTTTGTCTTGTCATTTTCCTGCAGCAGATGTCTTGCGTATGGCGGAGACTTCACTTGAGCCATGAAGGACTTCACTGAAGGAAATCAATGTAATCTGCTGTTAATCACGGGGTTTAATTAGTCATTAAATCTTTCATCAGAGGTTGCAGTTTCAGTAAGGCTTGGCAGTCGCTGAGCTGGGCTGCAGGAGAGGAGGCTGCTGGGAGGATTCAGGGTGCCATATTGCTGCTTTCAAATGTTACAAATAATTCAATTCAGTTTAATTTGCTGTATTGGCACGAACAAAAAAACAAAACACGTGGTTGCCAAACAAATGTAAGACCTTGAACACAAAACTTTAAGGCCTAAAATTTTAATTTAGAAACTCAAGATTTTTTTTGGAGCCCAGAGCCACTAACCCAAAATTCAAACCATTAAAACTTCAGAATTTCAGAGGACTACAGCCCTGCTACCCAAGTCATTTGAATCATATTCTGAGGTTTTGAGTCCCTATTCCAAAACTGTTGTTGACAAGGCCCCGGATCCCCACTAACACTGAACCTTAATCCTACATCCTGTCCTCTGCACATTCTACATAGCGTACCTTTTGCACATCCCTCTCTTTATCCTGCACTAACCCATACAGCCTCTTTATTACATACAGTATGAATGTTAAAAGCACAAGGCACATATCATCACATGATCTGGGAGGGCTCTCCTGTGGGTCAGCTCTGGAACAATATTGCATCCCAAATCTCCGTCTGGTCTAACGTTACTGTGCCTGTTACTGTGAAGGTCTTGGTCCAGCTCTCTGGGACTCAGAAACGTGCTGTGTTTGCTATTTCTGCACGTGTGGTCTTGTCCTCCCTCCCTCCCGTCTATCCTCTATGTTTTTTGGTCCTGGGACGCGTTCCCTGTCTCAGTGTATTGTTTGTAATCGTTTGTCACTGTTTGTAATTTCTAAATGTTTTTTTTTTTATTATAATAACTCTCGTTCTGATAAAAATAAAAGGACCTGAATTGGGACAGTTTTCTTTCAAATACTGATTTGGACGGAAATTACCTCTTAAAATATTGTTCATGCTTTCAACATATAAATATGCAAAGCCGGATTAGAACCCCCAGGTGCTCCTGGGCCCCCCCTTCCTTCCCTATCACCTTCCAAAGAAGGCAATAATAAAAAAAAACATCAGACAGACTCCACACGCCAAACACACACACTATGTGTCAAATCTCACACCTATTGGTCAAAAGCTGAATGACTAGTCCAGCTGAGCAGGCAGCAAGTACGCCTGTCCAGTTCAAGTCCTCACACATCACAAGACGATGTTTAGGGCTCAACAATAAGGGTTGCCCACCGGCCCAGGGAAAATAAAACGCCACGATTAAAAGTTTGAATTAACTTTTTTTCAAATCCTTTGTTATCAATGTTTGTTGGTTTTTTATTCTTTACATGGTTATTTTTTGTACAAAAGTTGTCTCGTTTGTAGTTATTGGAAGTTTAGAAACTCAGAAATTGTTCCAGAGGTCACCTAAAAATGTACGCAGTCAAACAAATTACAGATGGACAGCCAGTAAAAATAGATTTTGTGCAAATATCTAAACTAAATCCTCCTCCCTTGTATGGCTCAAGACTATGGCTGAATCTCCCCCCCTTATTTCATAGCACCTCGGCTCCTCGGTCCAACCAGATGTTGTTCTGTCCCTCCTCGGCGAAGGCCGTCTCAAAGCTCTTATTCTGCAAGGCTTCCAGGAGGCTGCTCGCGTGTGTCCTCGACTAAGACGCGAGGACTGGAGGCAAGTGGACGAGACGGGGATGCAATTTAAGAGCTTTGGGACGTACCCTATGTCAAATAAAGTTGAATCTGATCTAATGTAGTGTTGACTAAAAAGCCCAGCAGTAGTTCTGAAACGTGATTGGCTGAAGACACAACACTGCCATCACACAGCTGTGAGCAGGTCGCAGAAGAACAGACAGCTGGGCACCTTCCCAAACTGTTAAAGCCAACTTAACAGTATATTGTACATGACAAAGTCTCATACAGGCCTATAGCGGCATCACAGCATAATGATGCAATACATGAATAATAATTAATAATTTTATACATTTGTTTTTATGTAAAATTAATTACATTAATTACATTAAATAAATAAATAAAATCAAATGATGGGGTTTTGAAACATAAGCTTTGTGCAATGTGTAGAGGAGTTAGCGGAGTTCAACACACCTGTTTTGACATAAATAGGTAAAAAGGTCAAGCCGCATAATAGATTTATAGCATTTTTTAAACACCGAAAAATATTTATAGTATCATTAGTATGGATTTTTTTGAAAAAAATAAGCTTTGTGCAATTTTTAGGGGAGTTGGCGGAGTTACCCAAAAGTGTGTTGACATGAATAGGTCAAAAGGTCAAGCTGCGTAATGGATGTTTAGAGTGGAATATCCAACGTCCAATAGAAAACGTACTTCACCACTGAACACCAGATAGCATAGTAGCTCTTACCTTTAGAAGTTGGTTTTTCTTAGCACCGTCGCAGATGAAGTCCACATAGTCCCGCTCCCTCACCAGCTCGGACTCAGTCAGAAAGCCTCTTCGGTTTCTGGCCCATAGCTAAAATGTCCTCTCTCCCATCCTCACAGTTGGATACAGGCAGTGTGAGAAAAAGCTTCAGAGCAACTGAAACGTTGGTGAAGTCGGTTGTCTGCAGTCCATTCTTCAGCCCAACCTGCGTTAGGTTTACAGGCGTCTTGTCGTGGCCTTTCCTCGGTCTGTTGTGGCTACATCTCGGGACAACTTTGCTAAAGCTAACGTTAGCTACCGTTAGCTAAGGCCGAGCGTAGCTGGTAGAGGGTGGCGATTCTTCCAAGCTAACACTGGCTAACGTTGGCTAACTTAGCTCCATAGACTGTGTATAAGCTTAGCTCCTAAACACCGTCCTCTTCCATTCCTAGCTTAAAAACCTTTTTGGGACTCCGAAGACAAGACGGTGCTCACCCGACTGGCCGATAGGGACGCCCCCCCCCGCCCATGACACTTCACATCGAGAGGAAGATCCTGAGAGGAGAGCAAAAATCATTGAGAGACAAACCTTTTTTGAGAGAATTTTTTTCACACTGACAGCAAAAATATATATATATTTGAGAGTTTAAAAAAGCATTTTGAGAGAGATTTTTGCTACTGGTATGACAACAATGTTTTTTTTCTCTCATAAACAGTTTTTTGCCATCAGTGTGATAACTTTTTCTCTCAGATCTTTTGTAATAAAGAAACCATTTCCTGCGACCACTACTCCCACGATCATTTGCCCACACTTCCACTCACTGACCCCTATCTGACCGTGGATCTGGTACTAATTAATTCCACCATTTTAATCTCAACTCGCTCTTAGAAAAACTTAACTTGAATCAGTAGGTTAGATGTAAACAACTGTTACCCCCCCCCCCCCCCCCCCCCCCCCCCCCCCCCCCCCCCCCCCCCCCCCCCCCCCCCCCCCCCACCTTAATCGATATCCAATCACCTCGGGGCATTGGTCCTGCTCCCAGTCTTCTTCTTCTTCTTCTTCTTCTTCTTCTTCTTTGGGGTTTGATGACAGATGGCCAGTCATCAGTTCTAATGACGTTATTTGTCCCCATGGGACAATTTAGAGGCAGGAAGAGTAGCACATAAAGGGACAGTTCGCAGACAAGGTTCTAAGATGAATAAATATATAAATACATTTTAATGCATAATGCTGTGCATTGTAAAGTGCTAATTAGACTTATGCTTCTCTTCATCGATCCTCTTAGGATGAGTCCAGCAAGGAAATTGAATTTCCAGCAGTTTAGCAGACATTTGAATAGAGAATAGTCTAGTAATCTGATAAAAAACAATTAAAAAGGTGCTGTAAAAAGGTGCTGTGGTGGAGTTCTTCTCTTCAAACTGACATTGTAAAACAGACAATCACGAGACTTTTATTTTTATTCTGATTGGATAATTATGAAAATCACACGCCTTGTGTAGACTGTTTTTTCAATCTTTGCTCAAGGGCCCCTGGGCACCCATGTGGTAGGCCTCCTGTAGATCCGGGCTCCATGTAAACTGGGCTGAACGGGATTTCTTTGGAGCTTACTGGCTTTTACTTCGTGTTCCACAACTCGGTCTGAACTTGGGAAAACTGCTTTTAACTGTATTGTCCCTGACTCCTGGAACAGATTACATCACTTCCTAACATCAAGTAACTGCCCCCGGACAAGTCCGAAATCTGGTCTTGAACCTGCAGACTTCTTGGAACTGCTTTACATAGTTGTACTTTCCTTTGCATCCTTACTGTCCTGATTTATTTATCAGATCATTTCCAGTTCTGAATGTTTAATTGCCTTTCTATGTTTCTTATGGTTGTGTTTTCTGGGTTTTTGTCTTCTGACTGGATGCCAGTGTAAATGAGGCTCGCCCCTTATTGATCTAAAAAGCCTAAAGATTTTATGAATGAAGGCTTGGATGCATTTCTTTCGTGTGAATAGGCTACGTGAAATGTCCGCTGTGCACTTGAAGGCAGCGTGTGGATGGACACGAGTCCCTTGGGTACCCACTGGACACACAGTGACGTGGGGTGGGTGGAGGGCGGGGCCTGCTCCCAGGTGTCAGGTGGGGGAACGTGCGTCCTGTAAAAGCAGTGCAGGTGCCCGGCGCCGGTACTCGGCCTCGCCTCGCCTCTCCTCCGGTTGAGCATGGCCCCCAGCTGCTTGGGCAACTGCGCGTCGTTCGTCTTCCTCGCTGTAGTGTTTGATGCCGCGGGGCTGGCTGTGCTGCTGGTTGGGATTTTCGGCAACTTGAACGTGGACGGCCGCTTCTATGGGGATTTCCTCATCTACACGGGAACGATCATCATGTCCCTCAGCTTGATCTGGTGGGTTCTGTGGTACACCGGGAACGTGCCGCTGCACGTGGAGGACAGGACAGCTGGATCCCTGGACATCAACTTTACGCAGTGGGTCGGGAAGCTGTCGGGGAGGCTCTCCAAAAGCCCCATCAAGCCTCTGGAATCCGGGGAGGGGGAGAAGAAGAGCATGGGCAACGGGAAGGAGATGAACGGGACTGTGCGTGCTTGTGCACCGTGTCGGATCACGTGGGGAGATGGCAGCGGAGCGGGTCAGGACAACCGAGGGTTCAGTGGGTGGCCGGAGCGCGCGTCTCCAGTGGACAGAAACGTGGAGCTGGGGGTGTTGCAGAGCTCCGGCGTGGATGGCAGAGCAGGCTTCTCTGACAGGACAGGGTGCGTATCAGCAGCTCAGCCGGGTCTACTCTCTGTTATTGTAATGGATCACAGCTGTTGAGATTGCGAAAAACCATTTCCCCGATAACCCTCTCACTCTCCTGACACTGTCACCTGTCACTCTCTCTTACAGGTAAAGCAAGCCTCTGCAACATGTCTGATCCTCTGAAAGTCAGCACATTGTCCCGCTCCCCCCTTCAGATCAGTCTTCCCCCCCAGCATAGGGGTCATTAATGTTTTTTTTTAAGCCAAGGACCCCTTAACTGAAAGAGAACCAGGGACCCACTACTACATATTATGTATACAACTAGGTTGCATAATAAACTGGGCCTACAATAAGGAGTAGGACGGCCTAGAGCCTTTCACACGTACCTTTGCTTGCATAGAATACAAAGCTATTAAAATAATAATTTGTCGGCATGATTTTATAAATCATATCTTGATGTTAAACATACATGTGGCCCAGTGAGTCCTCAGGATGAACTGGATCTGTGGATGGCTACCTAATATTTAGGCCAGTCTATCCTCAATAAAACAAACTAATTGATATTTGCTAATATGCTAGATTCATGTTAGGACATTTTAATTTTTGAAAAAGATTTCAAAAGCTTAACAATAATAATTTAACACGCACACACACACAGCCAGGACCCTGCCTGCCTGCTCCCTGTGCTCATGAATATTTGCAATGATATCTATTTATTCTTTCCCCGGCTGCCGTGAAAAGATCTTCAGTGGCCCGTGGCAGCTTTTAATTAATGAGCCTGACCGTTTCTGCTCACCTTCACTGTTCTGCATTATTTTAGCCTTCAGTTTGCTTGTAGCTGGGTTGGCAAGCCAGACACCCTTTGGGCCAAAAGGCACAATTACATTTTTAATGAAACTCAGCGGTGCATATTGATCCAGTGGATGTAATGAGTGCAGCAGGTATGTGAAGGTCTATGGCTAGGCCACCTCACTCAGTCACCAGCTGCAGGGTTCATATAGAACAACTGCTTCATGAACGCTCCTTCAGCCTGTTAGTTCCAGATAGTTATCTTTATTGGGCCCTAGCCTGATTCCCGTATTATCTAACCTCATATGATCTGAGATATGGGATTGTCTGAAATGACGCATGAACAAACATTGCGTACTGAACCATGAGGGTGGTTCCTTACTGTAACTCAACCGTGGTTGATGTGAGACAAAGACCACGCAGAGCAAGGGTCATGTCCTACATAGTTTTTAACATCCTGAGTTGGAGTTGACATTCTGTAATTACACAAAGTGGCTTTTAAAACGCTGACTCTACATGACCTCTTCATATTTGACTACCTCCAAGCAAAAAACATCAAACGACAGCGAGAGGATTTTAGAATGTATCCACCAGAAAAATAGCCTGGTGTGGTGTATACAAGGCTTTGACACAGTATAGACACTATCATGTAAGAAAAAAGAATTTACAAATTAAACTGTAAAATAAATTACTAAAGTGAAAAAAATCCATGGCTGTGTTATAATTCTATACATTGGAACAGTATACATATATTCATCTTTATGACAATGTACACAATTCTCCCACCAAGGCGTTAACATCACACTCCAAAATCATGTGTTTCAGTGTAAAGATGCAGTTGTTCTTTTTTTGTGTCGGCTACTTAATATTTTTAATTTCTACAGTGGACACACTACATGCCCAACCTGCTAAGAACCTGGGACCCAGCTGAGGTTTTTGGATGGTCAGAAAACAATAGAAATTGCAGGCGGGTGGGGCTGCAGGGGGAAACTGGAGCTCCTGAGTTTCTAATATCCTGGTTTCAACACTGACTGAGAGCACATCATGTTGGTGGTTTTATAACTGGGCATGCCTCCAATGAATCCAAGCCTCCACCTAAGGACAACATTGCTACTGTAGCAGCCGCCTGCCTCTCTGCACTATGAGCTGGAAAGTAGCATGTTGATAAATTACATTTGATATTTGGCTGAATGAATAACTAACAATGAGAGAGATAAGGTCCAAGTTCTCTGCACATGTATTCATGTTGTTGTGTAATGTCAACATGAGGCTGTAAGCTGGTACTGATGGAGGCGTGTGCAGTGTTTCATAGCCTTTAGCCTTTAGTTAAACCCTGAAGCTGGGAAATATCAGGAAAATAAGTAATACTACTCCCACGTCTGATGGAGAGCTCTCATTTAAAATTCCACATCACCATGGCCTGATACTGTCTGAGTGACACTCAGAGCTGCTGTGCTATCATTGTGAAGTGAACTTGGTCTGAGATAGTTAGTAGCCTTTGCAGTTTTATTGCATATAGCATAATAAAGATAACCGCTTGCCCTTTTGAACTGTAATAACGGATGCTCGTTGCCAAGGCGGCTACAGTTGGCGTTGCTGCTGATCACAGCCGAGTCTTCTCGGATCCACGCAGATATTACACATAAGGTGAAAGAGACCCCCGACCCACAACCCATTGCCCGTATAAACAGTGGATCCAAAATCTGTACGGGTTCTGAGTTTGGGTGGACCCCTAAAGACCTGTAATACAGATCCACAGAGGATGACATCTCCACTGCCATCCACTTAGCCCTCACACACCTAGAAAGAATCCTGTTTGTTGATTTCAACCAACCCGCCCCCCCCCCATCAAACTGATGGCCACTCGGGGCTTGAGTACCCAGTCAGTCAGGTCATTGGCTTCCTCCATCCTGGTGAACGCCAAAGCCCCCCCCCCCCGTTCGCGCTGTACACCCATGACTATGATCCCCGCCATGGGAGAAAACTGAAGTTTTTGGACGACGCCACCATCACCGGCGGAGAATGTGTGTTTTCTTTACGAGCGTTCTTGTTACCTTCTACAGTGGAGCCTCCTGACTCCGGCCTGGTCAGGGGGATTACATCACTGGTACCCATCCAGCAAGCATCAGGGATTAGTGAAGACCTTACCCACCCTGCTGCCGTCTGGCAGGTGCTGCAGAAGTAGCTGCTGCTGTGCCAGCAGAATACAGAGCAGCATCCCCCCCCCCCACACTCATCCTCTGTACTCAATCCTAACAAATTGTTCTTTTTCCTTGTGTAGCATAAAGTGAGTACAACTCTCATTTCATTGTGCAAACCGGTTTTGTAGAATGAATAACAAAGCTTGTAATGTGTCTCTGTGTTACGTAACACGTTCTTAGGTTTCTCTTGCAAAACAGACCACGATCTCAATGAGATTTCCTCAGTAGATAACTAGCTTACCTATTAGTGCCTACTGTATAATTTCTTGTTTAGCACATCAAACTAATTGTACATAATAAACAAGTCATCATAAAAACATGTGCGAGGAAGACAATAAACCCTAATGGGCTTATAAAGTGTCTCCCATTAACATAGATTATGATTACAGTTTAATATGTAACAAGATAAAAAACAAAAGATAGGGCAAAAACGGAGAAAGGAATATGAAGAGTACATGTTTAATTTTTAATTTTATATTCTTTGTTGGGTTTTCAGTGACAACATTGAAGTATTTTTCTATTCAGGTGTAGACAACTTTGCATATTATCTCCAAATTAAGATTGCAAGCAAGTAAGGCAAAGAAATAGAAACAAAGAAAAACAAATACATATATCCACTCCCAGTTTTATACAAAAATATATTCAATAAATAGGTTCAGCCATCTAGTAGTTATGCATTTTAATGCTGCTTTAAAGGATCTTTCTCCGACCTTCCATTCAGTCCTTTAGGCATCGCTCCTGATAGAGCCAGTAGGATCTCGGGGTAGATCCTGATTGAAGACCTCTCCCCAGGATGTCTTCACTTTGGGACGGCAGCAGAGTATTTGAATATGATTTGCAGTACTCCACAATTCCTCCAGTATGAGCAGGAATGGGACTGGCTCTAGGTATTTAAGACCTTCCGGGGACCATTTAAATCCACTCCGGAGCTTTCCACTATGTGGGACAGTGCCATTTATATCCATAACCATGGATTAAGACTAATTAAGACTCTCAGCTCCTCACAGCTCTCGGGACTTCTCAGTGGGACTGTGTTCAGGAGATGGTGGCGTCAGGTGTCGGGGGGGGGGGTTTGGACGATCCAGGAAGACTTGTATGATGTGGACGGGCCGATGGTGTGGTTGTCATGACATTCGTCATGGGGAGACAGAAACGATGCACTCTAGCTTTTACAGATTTCCTTTATCGGACAATAATCTTCCATCTCACTAGCCTTTCAGAGCATATTTAAGAAAGACTTTAGCCTTTATCTTATATTTTTCTCCCTCCGTTCACATTCCTTTTCACTGCCTACGTCAAATGTTGTTCTAATATACAAACCTTTCTCTCCTTCTTACAGGTGACGCCTGGCCCCCCCGCTGCTGAAGGACGGACTCCCTCCTCAAAACATGAAGTTATGAACTAAAGTCTTTTTTATATTGAAAGAAAATTCCTTTTTCAGGGAGAAGCCTCGTGCGTCCACAGCAGGCAGACGGGCCGTGCACAGAGGGAGAAAAGAGCTTTGACAGTTACATGACAAATTTCTATTTTTTAATGTGCTGATTTTGTGACGTGTAAATACATTTGGGAATAAAGTTTACAGATATCTGCATGTAGTTGTTATTTGGGGGGTTTCTGTGCCCAGATGACGGATACTGTCGGTGCCAGATACAGCACAGGGACGCCCATGCACTGAGTTGTCTTCTCTACCTTTTTTATTGTTTAAAAAGCTTTATGTGACAAATAGAAAGTTGCCCCCCCATCACTTGTTGAAGGGTGTAAACTGTAGTCTGTGTTCTTTCACTTTTCTATTCCAAATCATCGAGGCCAAAAATGAAAAGGCCAATATTTCCAGTGTTCCCTAATCCACCTGAGGGCTGGAGATTAAGCCTATGAATGGAACAAGCTTATGAAAATAGAGGGGGGAATTCTCTTGACATCATGGAGGAAGCATTTCTCCTGTCAGAGAGAGAGAAAACGTGAGATGTACTGTAGATATATTAAAAAAGAATTGAACCTGTGTGTTTAAACCCTTCCCACTCATCAGCCTCACCTCAGACTCCCCGGCGGCGCTGATAAGGGAAGAAGCATTTCTTCAGAATTCAGTTTACTCCTGACAGTTTTCACATGTCGTCCAGATAAATTGCTCAAACTGTATCATGGACTACAGGGACTATCAGGGCCGCTGTCTGCTGCTTGTCGTTATCGCCGTCCTCCTGGATGCAGTAGGCCTAGTCGTCTTCTTCATCGGGGTTTTGGCCCCGCTCAGCTTCTGGGATTTCTTTGTCTTCTCAGGAGCCCTCATCCTCTTCAGCAGCCTGGTGGTCTGGATTCTGTGGTACCTGGGAAACCTGGAGGTGCCAATGGAGGAGTTACTGCCCAAATGATGATTCATTTGCAACACAAAGTTTTGCTAATTAAATGTTCACAGTTTTCCAGCCCCTGGTGCTGGGAAATGAAACTAAAGCTAAAGGTCCAGGTGCAGAGGGTCCCATTCTTACTTGATGTGACCTGAAGGGTTTTCAGGTAATACAGCTCCGGTCGTTCCTCTGTAGGGTCAACGTTCTCAGCTTCTACGCGATCTCGCTGCAGGATGTTTGGGGTCTTTGATCTCGGCCAAAAGAAACGTGGAACAAACACGGAACTTGAATCTGAAAGGACAGTTGTATAATGAACACTAGAGTTCACAGACTGGGACGGACTGGGACACAGATTTAACATTCGTACAATCACATTTGAAACCCTGAATCTGAATTGTTTATTCAGTGCAATAGATTAATGTAAAATAATATCAATAAGTAGCTATGTGTAACTCCAAATAGCCTACAAGGTCTTTCTAGTCTGTAGTAGTAGTTTTTACATGTATTTGGGTTTTGATAGTAGTTTTGTGTCTTTGTGTAGTTATTTTGTATCACTTTGTGAACGTTTTTATCCGTTTATAGACAGTTATTTTGTGTCTCTGTGTAGTTATATTATGTCATTTAGTGCATCTGTTTTTAGAAGTGTTGCGTGTACTTGTAGTTGATTTGGCTCTCTAGTCATCTTGCTTCACTCTGCAGTCCAGTGCATCTCTTCTTTGAATGTGTTTTTCATGATGATCCCACGCTGTAAAGACTAGTTGGACATTTCCACTCCATTCCCATCACGATGATGTCGTTCCTTCCTCTCTTCCTTATTGATTTCCCTGTTGTGAAATCTGAGTATCGGTCGTTCAACAGAAACCAGTCCAACTGGGTCCGGTAGCCACTGGGACGGGGAGTGCTCTCATTTTACAAGAATGGGTATGTGTGAGTAGTGTCTATAAAAAAATCATAACAATATAAAAATATAGTGCAAACTTTTGCAAGCTCTTTGTACAGATGTAGTTGTAATATGTAATCTCGTATAATCTTTCCATCAAGTACTGTATGTGGCCCCAGTTGTTCCCCTGTTATTAAAGTAGACGCAGTGACCTAGTCACGCAGTGGCTGATGGTTAACCTTAACATCAGAATAATCCTCAGTCTCAACACGGACAGGGCCTGAACGAGGACACAGAGGGACAAAGAGCATGGAAGTCTCTTCACGAGCAGCAGGTGGCAGCACTGGACTGATGTTGTACTGCAGCTCAGCTCAACTCATTAATACCAAGGTAAAGGTACTTTATCGACACATACATAAACATAATATTAAGAAAAATGTATCCTTAAGGGAGCAGTGGGCAGCCATTCACTGCACCCGGGGAACCTGCTACATGTTTCTGATGGTGGGGGAAACCCACGCAGACATGGGCAGAACATACAAACTACTACTACTACTACTTACAATAATAATAATAATCATAGTAGTCCACTAATATTAGCTCAGAGAGACTAGCGTCCCAGTTTGGAGACACACTTCCTGTCACATTGAGAGTTGGTAATGCTCCTCGATGCAAAGGTAATACATGAAGATCAAACTGAAGCCCCACCTCTTTAAATCATATGTGCTTTAAAGATTACAATAAACAATGTCTCCTCTTATGATTTACCATACCTTGGTATGGGGAAATTGTAAAATAAATTATGATTCTGCAACTGTACAGAAATCTCCCACATACATATGGTAAGACAATATATTACATTTCTCAGCACCAGAGCACCTAAAAATCATAGATTAAAAGTAACAATTTAATAGATAAAGTAAAATATTTGAACATTACAAAATTATAACAATTATTATAACATTTATAACTTGTAACTTTTCTTTTTTAATCTGAATTCTCCTGTTTTGTTTTAGAGTTAAAGAAGTGAGAATAAAATCGCTGTGAGAATAATAATGTTTTCTTTGCTAAAATAATATTTAACAAAGATCATAAATGTATTAGGTTCATTCTCAACCTTTTATGAATACTAGCATAGCATGGCCATTTATTCAATTATGTATTATGTTACATACATTATAACAGATAATACTTATTTATATATGGACTCTATAACTACATTATAAATGATCTCCCATGTTATAATCTTAGAATATATACATATATAACTATCAACTGGACAAACAAAAATAGGGTTGAAAAGTTAATAAAAAAAAGGTTAATAAGGACCCTAAAGTCGAGATCACAGTGTGTCAATCATATCTATCAGAACACCAACCGAACCACAGTCAACACACACACACACACACACACACACACACACACACACACACACACACTGCTCACAGCGTGGCTGCTGCTGTAGGCCTACTACAGCTAGTAGTGAGCTGCTGCAGGGAAACCGTGGCTGCATGGAGTTCTGCAGGGAACCGGATTCATGCAGTGGAAAATATCCCAACAGAATGTTTACATGAATTCATACAGCAAGCTGTATGTCAAACTATTTATTATGAGATGATACATTTTGATCAAAGTAAATCCTGTAGGTGTAGTATGTGTGTATAAAGTTTCTGGATGCAACCTCCAGGACAGGGTTAACTAATCTGACATAATGTCTTAAACCAAGGTTCACTGACTCGCTTCCTTCAACCTCATGTCGTAGACTCAGTCTCGCTGCCCTTGTTTGACATGTCCTCGCTCCTCGGTTGAACTGGACGTTGTTCTGTCCATCGTCTCAGAGCCCTTATTCCTGCTCTGAGGAGCGAGATGGTGATCTCCGAGGAGCTATAAGTAGTCTATATCGGCGAGGTTTCACTTCCGGGACCGTTCAGGTGACTCCCCCGGAAATGTCCCTTATTTAGGCCAGATGTCCGTCCCCGTCCTCTGTCTCTGTGTTGGCGTTCCAACAGGTTACCTGGTCCTCAGATCTCTGCAGGGTAAATCCAGACAGCTAGCTAGACTATCTGTCCAATCTGAGGACTATGGTTACCTGGTCCTCAGATCTCTGACCTAGTATGTTCAGTAGTGTATTAGACATATTTATTCCTCTATAGACAATAAAGCCTCCCCTAGCTTTTCTCTTATTATATCACTTTTGTGTTTAGAGATGGTTTCTGTTGCCCCCAAGTGGCCAGAAAAATCTGTTCTAGTGGGTTTTAAGGATTCTGGGCACTGTAGGAAAACATTGTCTAAGGGCCCCTCCCGTAGACTATATATATATATAAAGCTTCAATACATTCAGAATAGCGCTGCCAGAGTCCTAATGAGAGTCCGAAAATATGATCACATAACTCCCATTCTATACTCATTGCACTGGCTCCCTGTTTCATTCCGGATCGACTACAAAATCCTCATGCTCACACAAAAATGTATCACTGGACATGCACCACCATATCTACAAGAACTCATCACCTTGAAACCCTCCCCCCGCACCCTCAGATCAACAGGACAATTGCTCCTTCAGGTCCCCACCACAAGGCTTTGTACTATGGGTGACCGAGCTTTTTGTTCAGCTGCACCACGGCTCTGGAACCAGCTCCCGACTGACCTGAGAGCAGTACAGAACCTTGACACTTTCAAAGCTCAACTGAAGACTTTTTTATTCAGAAAGGCATTTTTGTGCTGATTGTTTTTATTATTATTACTCTCCTG
>NC_048427.1:21418440-21458553 GCF_013103735.1 Etheostoma cragini | reverse complement strand
TATATATGTGTGTATATTGACGGTCTCTGGGCCCCTCCCCACATCCACAGCTCCTCCCGCCTCCTTGAAATCACTGCGCCGCTTTTTCCATCTCTCCATCCATCTGCGTGTCAGCCTGCGGTGCAACCGAGCCCGTTGCTACGAATATTTTTATTATTGTTGTCATTGGTAAACATCACACATCTGCATACCCACTTCGGCTTCCCATTGGTTCAACGGATTGTCTGTCGCAGTACTTCCGTCCGTTTGGCCGGTTGTGATTGGCCGACGCTCCTCTCTTTTTCCTCTTCTTCGCGGCGGTGGGTCGGAGCCGCTGTGTCCCCGGTCTGGCACGTTCCTAGCCAAATTCTCCACGGTGTAAAATTGGATTCCCCCTTTTTTACAAAACCAAAACTACACCCCCTTCAATTCCCTGCAACCGCATATACGTTACCGCGCAGAACACCCCTCCGAACCTCCGGCAGATACTCCTGAAGATGGCGGTGGTAAGCGGGATGTTGGGCTCGGCTGTAGCCCGGCTCGAGGGCCGAGAATTCGAGTATCTGATGAAGAAAAGGTCGGTGACCATCGGCCGGAACTCCTCGCAGGGTTCGGTGGACGTCAGCATGGGCCACTCCAGCTTCATCTCCCGGCGGCACCTGGAGATATTCACCGCGGGGGAAGATGGCCCCGGCACGGGGGAATTCTATCTCCGATGCCTTGGGAAGAACGGGGTGTTTGTCGATGGAGTGTTCCAGAGGAGAGGGGCGCCCCCCCTCCAGCTTCCACGAATGTAAGATTGATGTGGCCGGTCTGTTTGCGGATTGCGGGTTCATGTGTTCTTCTTCTTGTTGTTGTCCCGCAGTGATGTTGCACGTGTTGTGTCAGGTAACACCGGCACGCGATAACGTCACCAAACCTCCATGCCAAATGTGTCAGTTTCCCGTTGAGCGTCGGTAAACACAGCACACCCTTTTAGACTTGATCGTTTGGGGAGACCTGCTTAATTCGCTATACATATAGTCCACTAAGCAGTCTTGATCCAGCTAAGAATATATTGTACTCAATCCTAACAGGAGTTATCTCAGGGCCCTTTCCAGATAGAGCAGGTCTAGACCCCACCATCATGACCAGGCACACAAATCCTCCAAAAAGCACCAGCACACTGTTGTCTAGGAGCTAGTTGTATTTGTTGTGGATCTCCTTGGTGATCCATGCATGTCGAACTGCAGAGTGGCCCCTAACTCTCCATAACGGTCTGTAATACATGGTCCCTGTAATACATGGTCCCTGTAATACATGGTCCCAGTCCCCTGGTTTACTCATAGAATGTAACAGAGTCTGGTCTGATAGAGAGCTACTGCTGCTGACCTACCTAACATGCTAGCCACACATGCTAATCTGTAAAACGTGTGCTTGCCCCGGTACTGGTCGTGCCATGCTGCACCCCCCATAAGAGACCGGTTTACTGGGATGCTGGGGTAAGTGCTGCAGTTATTTGGATCAGGCTCCATGTCAACTTGGCTTCACGTACCCTGTCGGTGTGTTTACACTGCTCAGCTTGTTCTCTTCTTTCACTTGTAACCCCCCCCAACTCATGTCAAATAGTTGTTGTGGTAACTCACATTTGGCATTTAATCGTCATACATATTTAGTTAGGATATGCTAAATGTTGTCACCAGGCCAAAGTAGTAATTCATTGTAAGGTGTAGGATCAACTGGTCCAAATATACCCTGTCAAAACCACATGAGACGAGTTAGACATGATGGGTTGCATAATGGTCTTGGTGGAGGTCCATATTTAAACTGTGGGGCTGAATCCCAGTGCTCCTGTCTCGGCCTCGGTTAGACCTCCTCGTTGCCAGGCAGGAGGCTTGTTTGTCCATCTGTACAGTAATAAGCATTATGTTTCCCACTTAGTTTATTGGTATCGGTTGCCCCCCATCTGGCCTAAGCCACTGGGAATTATTTTAAAAAAATATATTTTAAGACATTTTTTAAACTCGAGGTACAGCGGGGCCGCTTGGTTGGAAAGTTAGATGTAGTCAAACTGTGTTTTCAAATCTCCAGTCAGCTTTTAGTTAATGTGACGGGTCCTGGTCCTGGGGTCTTCCAGCATGTCACGATTCTGTTATCACACAGACTACTGGGCTCTACATTAATGCTGCCCTCAGTCGGGTACTGGCCCCCGCCGGGCCCTCGTAGCCACCTGCTAAACAACTATTCTGGGGAAACCCTGCACAGTCATTTGAATGCAACTGTGTTGACGTCTGACTCACACCTCTGTGTCTTGTCTGTGCTTGTCTCTGGTTCCCAGGTGTTGTTTGCGGTTCCCCAGCACAAGTATTAAGATCACGTTCACAGCCCTGTCCAGTGACAAGAAGGAGCCAAGGAACGTGCCGGAATCACCGGTCAAGCCCGTCCAACCCCAAATTTCCCCCCTGACCATCAACATTCCTGACAACATTGCCCACCTCATGAGCCCACTGCCTTCCCCTACCGGCACCATCAGGTGAGGGAGGCTTCTCCAGCTTTAGTTAAGGGTCCAGTAATAACCCCAGCAAGTGGTTGTCTGGGCATTGTTCCAGACATGTATGCACAATTACAGATGTTTGTTTTTTTTCAATTTCTCAGTGCGGCAAACTCTTGTCCGTCGAGTCCGCGGGGGGCGGGGCTCTCCAGCTACAGGACAGGCCGCGTTCTGGCCTCTGACCTCATAGGAGACAACTCCCAATCAGAAAACGACAAAGAGGCCTCAGGTGAAGACAGTCCAAAGGTGAGAGTGGGACAGTCAAAAGCCTGGAACTGGGCAACGGAAATGTGAATGAACACTGTTGGTGCGTCTGCTTCAGTTTAAAATGTAGGACATTTCACAACAAAAGACATCCGGTGTCTGGGAACATCCAGGTTACTCAGTGAAGTCTAAAAATGTCCCAATGCTCCCCACAACAGTAGACTTGGAGTACAGAACCTGGTTTAGAGTGTGTGAGAAAACAAGACCGGAGCTTACCTTGTTTTTCATTAACAAAACCCATTTTAATCCCAATGGCTCATCCATTAAACTTTACATTCTTCTTTTCCTCAGGATGACTCCAAACCTCCGTATTCATACGCACAACTAATAGTCCAAGCTATCACCATGGCCCCGGATAAACAGCTCACGCTGAATGGAATATACACCCACATCACCAAGAACTACCCCTACTACAGAACAGCCGACAAGGGCTGGCAGGTCAGAGTCTTCACTACGTGCTGCCGTTCTTCCACATGCAGGACCTGGATAGCAGTAATGGATCAGGGCTGCGTGATCAGCTGGCATCTGTCGGTGTAAATGCAAACCAGCTCAAACATGGGGATTGGCTGCTTTCTATTATACTATTATTTTTAATAGAACTGTAAATTGAATACCTGGCGGCTGAATTTGAAGACCTTCCCAGTCCGGCCCCTCCTTCGTCCAAACCACACACACATATAGTCTAATATTCTAAGACTCTCTCAAGCAATTGTTTGTTTATTGTGCGTTTCTAATGTGATGGGGGGCCATATTGTTCTCTTGACTGCCAAAGACAAATTTCTCTTGAAAGAGACAATAAAGGTCTCCTAATCACTATACATGTATAACACAAATCATGTGACACTGCCCCCATTCTCTCTCTCTGTGTTTAGAACTCAATCCGCCACAACCTGTCCCTGAACCGGTACTTCATCAAAGTGGCGCGGTCTCAGGAGGAGCCGGGCAAAGGCTCCTTCTGGAGGATCGACCCCTCCTCGGAGGGGAAGCTGGTAGAACAAGCGTTCAGGAAGCGGCGGCCCCGGGGAGTGCCCTGCTTCAGGACCCCCGTGGGGCCGCTCTCCTCCAGGTAGAGAACTCTCTCATCCAGACACGAGTGTGTTGCTTCAGCCTGTGGGGCAGCAGCATGTCAATAATCAACCTTCTCTGTACTCCTGTCCCAGGAGCGCTCCGGCGTCTCCCAGCCACACAGGGGCGCTGTCTGCCCACTCCAGTGGGGTCCAGACCCCAGACAGCCTGTCCAGAGAGGGCTCCCCTGTCCCCATGGAGCCAGAGCCAACCCCACTGCCAGCCCCCACCCAAACCACTACAGCCCAGCCCAAACTCGCTGTCATCCAAGAGGCCCGCTTTGTACAGAACTCCCCTGGTAAAGCACACCATTCCCCAAGATTCTGTCCTCAGGACAAAAGGGACATTTTTGTATTGTCTTTGTGTTTTATCTCGGAGGTAAAAATGGACTGTTCTTATTCTGTGTCCCCTCATGTTTTGTGATGATGGCGTGCAGTATTTATGTGCCTCTGTCACACCTAGAGTAAGGAGTTTGTCAGTAACCTGTAACCCCCCCCCCCCCCTTTCTCCTGATAGGCTCCCCCCTCAACAACCAGCCGGTATTGATTGCCGTGCAGCGCCAGATGCCTCAGACAACCATGAAGCCTGTGACCTACGCCATGGCGTCGCCCGCCATGGTAACATCGTCCGTTAGCTCCGCCCCTGTCATGCAGACGGTACACGTTGTCCACCAGATCCCAACCATCACCATGGCAACTGTCGGTGGACAGCCCGCTGTGACAGTGGGCCGGGAACCTCAAGAGAACGGAGGTGGCGAGCACCAAGAGATCAAGCGTGAGACCTGTTGTCATTCCCCCCCCACCCCCCACTTTGTAGTCAGGACGCCTTGTGTTGAGACTGTGTGTTTCTCCCCGTGTGCAGTCCCATCCATCACGGCCTCGTCGCTAGGCGGAGTCAGCCGCATCATCCAGACGTCTGCGGCCCCCCCGCTGACCACGGTGACCATCCTGCAACAAGCCCCGCTCGGCCAGCACCAGCTCCCCATCAAGGCCATCACACAGAACGGGACCCACCTCGTCCCCGTCAGTGCTGCTGCTAGCACAGGTGACTAACACACACACACACACACACACACACACACACACACACACACACACACACAAAAGGGTAACACGACTTATCGACTCAATATCAATATATATATCAATATGTAAGAAAATGTCCTGAAAAGAATGCAATATACACTTGGACAGCGTGAGGAGGACGGAGACAGAAGCGAGTATGTGTGGAGTGAAATATCATAACAGGCCAAGGCTACCCACCTCAAAAATCTCTTATCATTTCCTTTTCATAAAGGAAGACATGAGCACCATAGATGGATGCAGAAAAGACACGCGTTGCTCAACCGTTCCCCAGAAACAGAAAAGGAAGTGTTTGATGAAGCCTTTCCCGTGACTCCCTCCTCTGGTAACCACTGTTTTCTTTCTACCAGCTGTTGCGAACCCTCTGCACCTCCTGGCGGCCCACGCCTCCGCCCCAGCCCCCCCCAAGAGGCAGAACGGAGCGCTGCAGGAGCAACCTCAATCAAAGAGGGTGAAGATGGAGGGGGGGGAGGGGAAAGCTACTGCAGCCACCACCAACAATAACAACGGCACCACGGACAGAGCCGGAGAAGCAGGGGTCATCGAACGCATCGGTGACAAGTAGCGCCCCCCCCCCGGTCTGACTCCGGACCCCTGCTCTCCTGTACACATTGAGCCTCACACGTCCCACACTGTCCCCCCTCTATCATCTACTCCAAGGTGCCAAAAACAGAAGAGTGACTGGGAAACACCTGCAGGGATTACAGAATGTTAAACCCCCCCCCTCCCGATCCTCTTCCATATATTTAAGACCACCAAACGCGAAGACAAAAACTAAAGACAAAAATTAAAATTAAAAAAAGGAATCAAGAGTTGCTGACAACTGTGAATCCCTGAAGCCCGAGACCCAGGCGCCACAGAAGAAGAAGCACAGGAAGAAGAAAGATATCCTGATTTCAAGAAAATCCAAAATGACTTTCTGGACAAGCGAGGAGTGCTGATGAAGATGGATCGGAGCCTCATCCTGGTAGCATTACAGACGAGCGCTTTACTGTGTGTCGAGGGACAAAAGCAACCGCGTGAGATCACCAGTAGTGTATTCCGCTAACGGGAAGTGTGTGTACGTGCGTGTGGACATTCCCATCTTCGGCAGCTAGCCTCCATGTCCACCTACCTAACCCGGCCGTGAGTAGATATGCAGTATTCCGTTGTACAAGTGTATCTTTGGCTCTGTTTGTGAGTGTTCTCCGTTTCCCAAGGCACAGATACCATCTAGTAATAATTAAGATAAGTAAAAGCTATAAGTGAGGTCCTTAAGAACATTGAGACATCCCAACATGATATTTTTGGAACCCTTTCCGTTGTTTTTGTATGTGGAGTGAAATGAATGTAGTCTCCTTTTTAAAGAAACACTATCTATGGAGTGGATGCTCTTCTGCTTCTTCATGCAAATGGAATTTTGTTATCACTATTCATCTACAGATTTGTTTTTTCATATTTTTCAAATATCCTATGAGATAAAAAAAAGTATATTCCCATGCGTATCTGACCATCTGCTTCATCGAGCTTGCATGTTACGGATCTAGAGACAATGCACATTATCTGAATATGGAACTGAATGAATCTCCGCTGTATGAGTGCTGCACTTAACCCTCTTAGTCGTTTTTTCTTCTTCTCTTTTTGTAATTTTGTTTGCTGTTTCTTCCCGTCACCATGGGCTGTGTTTACCTTTTTGTGTTGAAGTTGGCAACTCTTGGCGTAATTATTTGATTCTGTTCAGGCTACTAACCAGTCTCTTCAGATTGTATTCTATGTTCCACGAGGAAAAACAAGTGATAGGTGTTTGTTCTGCTTCAGTGGATAAATGCTTTTTTTTTTTTTTTTTATAAATTTATTTAAAACACTTTAACCTCTTAGTTTGTATTTCTTTGAGTAAAAGCCTTCTCTGCAGAGCAAATTCAAACTCTCAATCGGCCTGAACGATTATTTTGTTCAAATAAGGAAAGACGAAGGCAACAAAAAGGGGACAGAACAAAAGACTCAGATTGGACAGATAGTCTAGCTAGCTGTCTGGATTTACCCTGCAGAGATCTGAGGACCAGGTAACCATAGTCCTCAGATTGGACAGATAGTCTAGCTAGCTGTCTGGATTTACCCTGCAGAGATCTCAGGACCAGGTAACCATAGTCCATAGAACGAGACGGAAGTTAGAAGGCCAACCCAGAGACAGAGGACGGGACGGAGGTTAGAACGCCCACAGAGAGAGGACAGGGATGGACATCAGGCCTAAATAAGGGACATTTCCGGCGACACCGGTCCACGTTGTGGATATAGACTAGGGTATACAGTACAGGGACTGAGGAGAGACTCCAGAGAAAGTGACTACTGCACCCAGGGTAGGCGGTGACACCATTCAACCATACAGAATCCTTGAAGGAGCACAGGATCCACAACCAAAGTTACGATGGCTCCAAGCCTCCCCGCTGCAGTTGCCCCTGACACCCCTTGTAGTCCATGATAGTCGAACCCAATCGGGACACCGGCAATGCAAAGGTCAGGATGTATCGTGTGAGCTAAAAGGTATTCAATTAAAAACTTCCTTTTATATCAATGTCATACAATAGTTCTAAAATCATCAATGCATTTTTGTAGGGGGTGGCCCTAGATGGCACCCTCCACATTTTGTAAAAACTGAATGAGCCCTACATGCTCCTATCTGTAGCACCCCCTAATGGCTGATCTTACACAGATTTGGTCTCGAGCCTCAGAGAGGCATGGCAAACAATAATCTCAAGTTTCACGTTCTTTTCATATCTTTACATTACTTAGTTTTTAACTTTTTATTCTGGACCCTTTTCTCTCTTATGTTTTTGTGTGTAAGCGACTAATGGAACAACACTCAGACACCGGCCCGGCATTACGAGAGTGCTGCTGTCAGAGAGCTACGATAGATAATTAATAGGGAAATTGTGCATCTTATTTTTATGTTCAAAAAAGTGCTTGATTTGCTGCTGACAGGCTCAGATTGTATTATGTGTCTGAAATTATGGAAAGGATTTCTAAGGAGGTCGACCTTAATGTAAAAGTAAGAATTTTTATTTTTATTTTCATAAAAACAGCCGCAAAATTGTTTGCTAAACCTACCAGACTCCATGTTAATAATCAGTAATTTTAGCATTGTAAAATACAATTCAAAGATACTAAAATTATGAAAAGCTGTTTTGGTTGGTCTTTCCACTTTTCAAACCATCCAAATTATATTTCACTTTGGTTGAAATAAAACCAATGTTTACTGATTTACATGTAAAAATAAGCTGACTCTATACACACTAAAAGCATTGCTTTTTTTAAAGGAGTCTGGTGGGTTTAGCACTAGCGAACTCAGAGCTGTTTCTAGTGAAACAAAGGTTTTAAAGGTCCATCTCTGTAGGGGTCCTTTCTATAATGTTGTCAGACACTTAGAATAATAATCGGAGTCTGTCACCAGCAACAACACAACTTTTAATAGACCAAATTGACGATGCACATTTGCCCCATAGGGTTCCATAGTAGCCCGGTCTGTGGCTGCTGGTTACAGCGTTACAAATCTAATTATTCAGTTTTGGTAGAGGCACGTGTTCCCCACAGTATAATAATAGGCATGTTAACAGCTTAACTGTAAAAGCAGATGTTAAATTTTATTCACAAATTTAAATGCAGGTTTTACAATCATTCTGAGTGTGTCAGACACAAGTTGGCGTTTGAGTTTGTGCAGCGTCCCGGCGGGTCAGGGACCGCAACGTGCTGTACATGTTCAACAGAGTGACACCTGCCGTCGCACAATCTGAGGCAGAAAGCCACACAAATTAAAATGTGTTTTTGAAATGAAAGACAAATGCTGTCAATCAGCAGGACAAATTAAAAGAAAAAAATATTTCATTAAACATGTAAGTGCTCATATTATGCTCATCTTCAGGTTTATATCTGTATTTAGCGGGTCCATTTCATTAGCGTTACCTGGTTTAATGTTTGTTGTACTGCACATTGCTGCAGCTCCTCCTTTCCCCCTGTGTGTTGAGCTCTGTTTTAGCCACAGAGTGAGACATCTCACTTCTGTTCCATCTTTGTTGGGAGTCGCTCATGCTCAGTGCCTAGGTAAGGACTACTAGCCAGTCAGAAGCAGAGTATGAGGGCCCTGACAGTACCTAGGTAAGGACTACTAGCCAGTCAGAAGCAGAGTATGAGGGTCCTGACGGTACCTAGGTAAGGACTACTAGCCAGTCAGATTTAGTCCCTTTATAAACCTATAACGTGCACACAAACCGCTATAGAACACAATAAAGGAAAGAGGAAAAAGCCAAAAAGCGTAATATGAGCACTTGAACACAGTTCCACGTTTAACATTTTCCATTGTACTGAACACATGTTCTGGTTTTGGCCACGGGCTTTGACGAAGCACTTCAGAGTCCCTGATTAGAATTAGCAGAATCCAGGGTTCCCCCCAGTGTACAACAAGCCTGGTGGCCCACCGGGCCTAAGTTTCCCCAACTGGAAATCTTTTTTTTTTAAATGTATTTTATGATGTTTATGTGGGTTATGGTTCCAGTGGGGTGGTTCATTTGGAAACTTAGACATTCATACAGTATTTTTAAATTCTCCAGTCAGCTTTTAGCACCGGCCTAATGTGTAGGGCTCTGCGGGATCTGTCATATAGCTTTTTTTAATAATCAATTTTGCAATTCTGTCCATGGTTCTGATCACAGAAACTACTGGGCTCTGCATTAATGCTGCCATCAGTCTGGGACTGGCCCCAGCCGGGCCCTTGTCACTGATAAAGACACTTGCCACCAGGAGAAACAACTTTTGAGGGGGAAACCCTGGAATAACTGGAAGCCCAGTGTGTCGCAGATCACAGCGACACACTGACAACACAGACACGTGTTGTCAGGAAAAGGTGTACAGCTGGGACTGGAGAGCCACACGGGCCAACCAAAACCAATCAGACGTCAGGAGACTTTGGATTTAATAATGGATTAACATTGAAAACATGAAGTGCAGTTGTAAATATTCACATTTTTACAGTTGATCTGGGCTGCTGAATCTCATCCAATCCATTAGCTTTTTGTGATTTAAGGTGGGAGAAAGCAAAGGCGTAACTATTTCCCAAAACATGGTATTTTTTTTAAGCTTGCGTGGTCAGTCAGAGACGACCCTCAACTTCTGCAAGCTCCTAACAAAAAAACATATTGCACAATGTATGAAAAGAAAAGGAACGAGGGAAACAAAAATACATGTGACATTTTTTCTGCTACTATTCTGTACAGCTGTGTGTAGTTAGATCGGTCTGGCGCGGTGTGATTATACAGAGAATATAAGAAACGGTTCCACGTCATCTCGTTGGGATTCTGCTCTGCGGACACCTAATATGGTACATTAGTATATACACAAACACACATGTACATATGACAACCACTATATGTGCACACACACAGATTCTCGCCAGTCTCGAGGCACTCCCTATAGTTAGGTAAGGTGGTGTTAGTTGACAAAATCTCAATGGTTTTCAATCCGTCCAACTATCACAATCATCTGGGATTAAAAATAACCGTCCTTTTGTAAATTCCTCGGAAGACATCTTAAAAAGCGGCATGTTGTCCATTCAGAAAAATAACTTCCTCTCTTTTTGCTAGTGTTTGGTTTGGGAGACACTCTGTCCAGAGAGTCCTCAGGAGTCTGTGACAGACAATCGTCTGCATCCCTGTTGCTTCCATCGGTTCCTCTTGGCTGTAAGGGGGTCCCCCCTCCTCCAAAGTCTATGTTTCTCTTTATTCATCCTTCCTTCTTCTGATGCTCTCTTAAAGAGTCTGTCAAGATAAGGAGAAGTGCAGCCTGGGAGATCTCCCCCAAAAGAAAACAAGTAAAGAAACAACAAACCAGGCTGTGTCATAGCAAGTCTCCAGAGAGGAGTGGGAGAGAGAGGGGGGCCAGTGTCAAAGGTCATATTTTCTCGTCGGTCATCTCCAGGAACTGGGCGTACACATCTCTGGCACACTCCCCTTTCTGGTTGAACAGGAACTTGTAGTAGCTGCCGTCAGCGCAAATGGCTGCAAAGAAACCAGAGGGGGAACTCAGACAGTGCTGGAGTTTTATTAGAAAGCAGTGGAGCGTGCTGCAGAGGTCGGGAACAGTCAAATAAGTTAAATGGTTTTTTCAACCTGGCCTCCTTTTCCTGTGGAACTGGTCCAGTATTGAGCATTACCACTGTAACCAGCAGCCACAGACCCTATGGGGCAAATGTGCATCGTCAATTTGGTCTATTAAAAGTTGTGTTGTTGCTGGTGACAGACTCCGATTATTATTCTAAGTGTCTGACAACATTATAGAAAGGACCCCTACAGAGATAGACCTTTAAAACCTCTATAAGACCTTTCTTTTTAACTATAAACTGCTCTGAAGCATTAAACCCACCAGACTCCATTTAAAAAAGTCATACTGATAGCGTCTATAGAGCCAACATATTTTTACATGTAAACAAGTAAACTGTGTTTATTTTAACCTAAACTAGAGTTGTGATTGTTGGAAAAGTGGAAAGACGACCCCAAAACTGAATTGCCATAGATCACTTTGTTTCTGTTGACTTTGAAATGAAGTGTATTTTACCCTGCTAAAATGACTGTTTATTTACATGGAGTCTGGTAGTTTACTCTAACAGAAAGGTCAACCTCACTAGAAATCCTTTCTAGAATGACACTTAGGATATTAATATGTTACCTTTTGTGAAAATAAATACAAGCTGGACAACTATCCTAGTGACTTCCATTGTAGCTTGTTTCTCTGCTGCAGACTGCAGAGATCTCTCTTAAAACTGGACCAATGTCAAAGATTGTTGTTCCCATCAATCACTTAGACACAAAAACACAGGAAAATAGGGCGCAGGTTGAAAACAACGGTAGCTACCATTTAAGGCATTACTGTAACTATCACTGTCAGAATCCACATCTCTTCTTTTTGCCCCCACTGTATCAAAAACCCTGTTAGACCATCAGCAGTCAGACTACAGGTCTGGAAGGGATTGAGTACTGATACAGCTTTACTTTGCCAAATACAAAACACCTTCAGTTTTCCCTTACCAAAATTCAGTTCAGTCAGGCACCTTGTGTGAAATGAGTTCTAGAAGTCTGCAGGGTTAGGAAGGGGAGAGGTCATCTTCCTCACTGCTAGGAAGCTACCGGTCTTTATTTTGATGCATAAATAAGATTGACACAGCTGTACAGGTTGTCTAAAGTCAACTTATAGATCATATTTCCACATATTTCTTTATCAGTGCCATAAACGTCTACCAGCGCTTTTGTGACAAACATTATGATGGAAACGCCACTCGCTACTTATTGGTTAAAGGTCCCATGACATGGTGCTCTTGGGATGCTTATGCTTATTTATGAGGTCATAAGGGGCAAGTTTACAGATTGGCCCATCTGGACTTTCATTTCCTCTAAGTGAGAGCAGGATGCCCAGGGCCCGGTTTATACCTATTACCATTTCCACTGGGTGACCATAGGCAGCCTGGGGGACTCATATTCATGTTAAGAAACATCCGAAAGTGACATTGTCACGCCATGGGACCTTTAAAGCAAAACAAAAATGGAAAACAATTACAAAATCCATATATCAATTTGACCTTTTCTTAGTTAAACTCACTAGAGCAGGGATCTCCAACAGCGGGTCCAGGACCCCAAGAGGGTCCTTAGAGTCAATGCATGAGGGCCACCAAATTATTATTAACTTTAGTTAACACTCAAGTTATTTCCAAAGTCTTAACATGAATTCAACATATTATTAGCACATATAAATCCCCACTGCTTACTGGCCTAGAGGTGAGGTGGTCACTAAGATCCACAGATCCAGTTCATCCTGAGGACTCACTGTGCCACATGTATGTGTACCATTAAGACAGGATTTATAAAATCATACCAAAAATGAGTAGGGTATTTTAATATCTTAGGATTTTATGAAAAAACAGTATGTATAAAGGTGAGAGGCAACCCTAACGTTATCGTAGGCCTAGTTTAATATGCAACTTAATTTTATACAATATATCTAGCAAGGGGCCTTCTGTTTCTCTTTCAGTTCAGGGGTCTTTGGGTTAAAAACGGTGGAAGACCCCGGCACTAGAAGGTCTGTTTACCAGTGGGATTGGGTTTCTTTCCCCGTCTTACTTCTCTTTAATGACGTCACCAGGATCTCACTTATCAGCATTTAAACTGACGACAACAATACTAATGGTACTGATAGATGATGGCCCAAACTGCCAAAAGAAGACTCAGGATGACCAAATATTTCAGAGCTTACCCCTCAAAATATTCTCCTCCTCGTCCGCTCTTCTTTTCTGAGCTCTTTTGGAGCCACGATGGTTGTTCCCTTCATTTAACCTCTGCTTACTATCTTGCCACCACATCTAATTATGGATGTTCATTAGCGTAACTATGTAAAAATATTACACTTAAACACTTATTTGAAATTACTTTTAACTGACCATATTTGAAGTATTATTATTGGAAATGTTGTAATATTTCTATAGTCCAGTGGCCGAGACGGTTCAACACAAACACATGAGTGACAACAGAAGCGAGTGTGTTGTTGCCAAGGTTTTGGTGTTTGAGAAGTGAGTGAAACATGGTCGCTGGCTAATCCGGATCACTGTCGCTACGTCACTGTCACAAGTAAGCAGTAGCTTCAATAGGCTGCCTGTTACAGGGTCGGGGGTTATACATACACACATGTTCCCGGTCATACACGGCTGGTCTGAAAGAAATAAACCCAGAATTTTAACCATGACCTTGCTTACTACTGGAAATAAAATGATAAGTAAAAACATAGAATTCAGAATGTGGACTCTTGTGTATTTGAAACCATGTAAAAGGGTTTGTTTATAGACTTTATATTGACATTTGTACAGTCTATGGTTTTGTTGCATGTCTTCAGTCTCACACACGCACGCGCACACACACACGCGCACACACACGCGCACACACACACACACACACAGTACATATGGAAATACAAAGATATTGCAACAGTAATCAGAATTAGCATACAAGAGCTTTTCTCCAGCTCCATTTGTCAACAACACACTCACTTCCGTTGTACTTATGTGTGTGTTGTGGCTTTTTTCTTTGTATTGAACTGTCTTGGCCACCGTACCATAGTATTGTTTTTATATTAATTTATTTCATTTTCTAAAAATATATCAGAGATTCCACCTAAGTTCCACCAGTGGTCCTCAACCATTACTCTACTGTTACAAAGACTCATGGTTTGAATTATTTGAAGAATTAAAAGTGTAAGAGTAGCCATTTGAAGCCCTGAGGTTGCCCGCCCCGAGTGGCTCTGGTCAGTTAAACATGATTTATGCTTCTGCGTTCTGCAATCTACGCCGTGGCTACGTTTGTAGGTACATACATACACCCCCCCGCCACACACACATACTTGGACTCACCTATGACAGCGTTGGGCTCTGTTCCAAAGGCACACACACAGGGAGAGCCTGAGGGGACCTGGAACTTGGAGAAGCTCCACTTGGAGCTGAAGTATTTAGGAAGAAAGCTGGCGGAGGCCAAGCTGCAGAGAGAAGGACAGGTTCATTTAGTTTTTGTATTTATCCTAAGCCAGCTAACGTGCTAGTAAACTGACCTCGACTGTTTGTTCCTTTTGGGGTCCTCTGCGGCGAAGATGTGCACTGTGCCATGGTCGCTGGACACGCAGATGAGGGACGCATCCTGGTTGAAATTAATGCTGAAAAGACAATTGAGATCAAGACAGAGACAAGATACAATGTTTTTAAACACAATAAAACATGCAAGAATGATGTCCCCCTCCCAATACCACGTTCAATCCTGGAGCTCTGTAGAGACTAAATACAACCAGCAACTGCTGTTCAGATGTTATCTTCTTGAGCACCATAGAGTGTCACGTTACAGCGCTGTACTCAGAATAAAATACTGCTATTTTAAGTATATAACAAGTGGTCTACTGGTGAAGTAGCACTGATCACTTTGTCCCCACTGGGGATAAAAATAATTCAGCAGAGGCAGGGATATGTAGACCAGGAAGGGGGAGAGCCCACACATCCCCCGAAGCATATTGCACCCTGCGTATAATGTTCACCAACACTCTCATAGTAACTCTGATGAAGGTGGTGTAACATACACCTTCCACAGTACTGGAGTGGAGCCTGCGGTGATGGTCCATGTCTAATAGGGGTGTGCGAATCAGAAAATGTCATGATTTGATTCTGTTTTTAGGCTCAGGATTTGATTCAAAAACAATTCACTGTATGTATGTATGTATGTATGTATGTATGTATGTATGTATCCACAGCGTGTACCCCCTAATGACAACTTTAAATAATAATGATCTATCTATCAATCATGATAGATATCATGCCATCTATTGAATACGAATACATTTTTTTGCACAGCCCTAATCTCTGACGTAGCAGCTCCCAGTGCAGCTCCAACCTGTCGACATACCGTATGTGCTTGTGGGAGGAGCGCTGCTGTGTCAGGGCTGCCCAGAGGCTTTGTAGAGCATGTTAACCAGTACTGTCTGGGAGAACTGTCGGCACACAGCCCGCGTTACGTAAAGTAGAAGAAGCTAATTGTTTTTTTCGTTTTGGGCATCAGCATCTTTTAAATCTTTGCCTTGCTAGGTGTTTTCATCTGATGACAAGGACAAAAGGGCAGAACTGGTGTAACTTGCGCTGTGCAGCAAAACAAAAAAAATCGATTCACATTCAAAAATCAATTCAAGCTCTACCAATTCAAAATCGGTTCATAGAATTCCAAAAGAAATTGATTCATATCTTTTCTTTTTTTGTAATGGCGTGCATCCTATCACATGCAAAAAAAGTGACTACATGTACATACTCTGAACCATTTTTGTATTTAAGAATCTTTTTTGAATCAAATGGATATCGAATCGTGACCTTTTCTGAGTCGTGCCCCCCTAGTTGTAACGCTGGGAGTAGTTTTATTGTTCGGTGCTCACCAGTAAATGTTGGCAGTCTGAGAGCCTCGTCTCAGCTCCTGTATCAGCTGACCTGCAGATGTGTCGAAAATTCTAATTAGAGTCCCCTGTGGAAACACAGCATGGGATTAGTCACTAGGAAACTCTAAAATTCTATTCACTTCAGCATTGGGCTGATATTTTTGACCCAAAACTTTGTTAACAATATTGTAAGGTTGACTATTGTAATTCTTTCTTTTACAAAATATTTACACACTAACATTTGTGATAAAGAATCATCAGAAATGTGGATAGAATAACTAAGTTAGCTATAGCTAGAACAGTCTAGTCAGAAACTGACATCCCTGTACTGTGATGTAGCCTTTAAAACCAGGAAACAACAACACTTATGTCATATTACAATATCCCAAATCTAAGACAATATCTAGTTTCATAGCACCATATTGATTTTTTCTGATATAATACTTCAGCACGGCTTACCTTCTCTGACGCAGTAGCTATTCTGGTGCCCTGCAGATTCAGAGCGATGCAGCACAGCGCCCCCTCGTGGGCGGGGATGTCCACTGGGGGCTTCTCGGTGTTGGCCAGGTCCACTATCTGCACGTGGCCTGAATGAGTGCCAGGGAACGCCAACAGGGAGTTGTTGCTGTTGGGACACAGCACACACAGACCTGGGGAGAACAAGGGCAGACGGAGGGAAACGTTGGTTAGAATGTGCACCACAACAATTTGGATCTCATGGTTCCAGTGCTTTGCTAAAAGATTCAGCGCATATACCGTATGAACACCGACTCATTAAATGGAAAACTTTGGGACTAGATTTGACTTCAACTTAAAATAATGGTCTGTGGTTCGAGGTGAGTTATGTGCACAGAGCAGAAGCAGCTCATTAAAATGCACCGATCTGGTACCACCTAATGTAGCAGAAGGAAATCTACTTTAAAGTAGTTTCTTTAAGTTCTTTTTCTGCTCTGACTGTCGAACTGGATAGTAAAAGAAAGTTCTGCTTCATCTGCTAACAACGATAGCAGTCCTATCACATCCACCTGGGGACAGTAGTCCACGGCTGTTAAAATATTATAAAATATAAGTAACACACTGGTATCGGATCAGTACTCGGTCGGGTAGAAAGAAATGGTATCAGAGCATCTTCAAAGTCTGGGAGTGTAAACGGTGGACTGACCTTTGGGGTTATAGCAGGTCTCAAACACATGCAGCTGATGGGGATTGTGGGTAAAGGTGAAGACTTTGATCATTGAGTCCAGGACCACCACAATCCTGAGAACAACGGAGAACCCACACAGAGGTTAACATTCAACATTCAAACTCTGCTCACACAAGCCAACGCTAACCGGACCCGTCCAGTGATAAAACCCAAAGGACGCCCCACTGACAATCAAAGAGATAGAAGATATTAGAAATCATCATCGCCATATCAACTCCAGCAACAAACGCAAAAGGCTGAAAGACAAAAACATTCTTTGTGTTGTTTGAAAGAAAACGGCATTTAAAAATGGAACTATCATTCCTTTTTTAGTCAATGTTTAATTTGTTCAATTATTGTTCCAAACATTTACCAATAAAAAAAAAAGATTTATGGAGAAGCATAAATGGGTCTGAATCTAAACAAAAGGTTTTCTGCCTTATATGGTCTGCTCATAAATATTTAGATGAGCTGCGTGCTGATTGGTTGAGGGGAGCACATAAACACACAGTGGAGATGAGACACTGCAATGTTATACATTCTTCATCTGACATTTCATTATTAAATTTACTTCCCTTACTTTTTTATGCGAGAAATCAAGGTAAAAGTCAAATATGGGCCGTTTTACACAAACTGATGGCTAATTGCAAATTTGGTAAGATGCTGTTGGACTTCAGGAGCTCCATGGGCCGACGAGACAGCTGCAGCCGGCGGCGCTCCACACCAAGCACAAAGTCTGGAAAACTGCACGTCTTTCACCGCTACATGGTTGTTTCTCAGATAAAAAAAAAGTCTCAGAAGTGATATGGTGATGAAATAGCAGAAGAACAATGTATAACATTTCTGAGATCTGCACAGCTTATTCAGAAGACTGAGCTGACCTCAGGTCGGTGGTGTAGCCTTTGGAAATACCGGGGCGTGACAGAGACAGAGACCAGAGCCAAATAAGGCCGAGGTCTGCTTTAGGTGTCGATGGGATTTTGAGGTTGTATGTAGTGTGCTATTTTCCCGCCAAACTGTCGTTAATCAACTTTGACGAGGTAATCGGTTCTGTCACCCCTTTAAGACCTTTGTGGATTAAAGGTAAGACCTATATCACGACGAAAGCACTTAAAATTGAATAAAAGCGACTGCGAGAAATAACCTGTAAATACAGCAAATCATATTTGGACAAGCAACAGAACATCGGCACCACGGAATTTAAAAACCTTTCAGTGAGCATTTGAGGGCGTGCTACAGGGAAGCCCTGCCCTGGACAGATAATAAAATAAAAGCCCTTTACCTGTCACGCCGAAGCTTCACTGCTTTGACTTCTGTTGAGAACTCGATCTCAATAACAGTCTTCTTCTTCAGGTCATCCCAGATCATCACTAGAGTACAAACACAACAAAAAATAGGGAATACTCAACACAGCCGCGTAAACAAAAAGGAGCATACTTCTATCAGTATCACACATACATCGTACATTTTTGCAGTACTTGCTGGCGGTGTACAGTATTCAAGACATGGGCCGGTTCCTGGTTTCAAGGTGAGTTAAGACACACTTTCATAACCACTAAAACATACCGGGGGAGGAGCTGTTTTTATGAGCCGTCATGGACAGGGAGGGCAGTTTAGACATCCCTCTCCCTGCCAGGGTGCAGTGTGTTTCAAAATAAATACTATTTGTTCAATGGGGGAATAAAGTTGTTTTTCCCCCTAAACATTTCATAAGTATACATATTAAAGATGTAATTGCAATACTGAAATACAGTGATATTTTTCCTAATGATATAATTCATGAACTAAAATGACCTGGATACGCAGCCGGACTGTAACAATATGCAAAATAAAACACTTATAAAACACACTCCGCTCCACAAACCTGTGACCCGGAGTGAGCAGCAGAATCGCCCCCTTTAGTCACCAATAAGCAATACTGCTGTTGTTGGGAAGAGAACAACAATCCTCATTGCTCACTTCAGTAGAGAAAACATACCTTTGTTGGTCGGGTACTTTGGCTTCTTTCCTCCTCCCACTAGTGCTAAATAGTTGCACCTGAACAGCATCTCCACATGGCCGACCCCGCCCTCCAGGAACTCTGAAAGCCAACGCCATCGTTAGTGAACATCCATAATGAGTATAGGGGTTACACTGAGAAGAGAAATGCACCTCTAAGTGTAAACCATGCGTCAGGTAAGATTATGTACACTCCTAACCACTGCTGCACATGTCTGGACCTAACTCCCAGAGAACTGCAGGTCTGCTGCACCTCTCACTTCTTTTAAATCAAGGCTGGAGACTGCTGCCTTTCATCTTTCTTCCACGCCACTGGAACTGTTTTCTTGTATGTCATGTGGTATGCCCTCTGGCCACCATAGAGGAGGTGGGGGAGAGGAGGATATGAGCCAGGCTGGCATCAGTCATGGGCAACACCTCCCCCCACCCCCCCACCGCAGGTCCTTTATTCCAGCAGCATTCCGACTCTTTAATGCATCATCCTAATGGAGCTCTGCTAGCTGTTTCTGCTATATGAGCCATCACTGGACAATATTCAGCACTATGCATATATATTTATTTATTACTCTGTTACCTCCAACTGTGCAATATGTCTTTTCTATTCATCTGCACCTTACTCTTCTGTATATCTGTGTTTATATACTGTCTGTTTATAGAAGGGGGTTTATTGTTAAAGATGTTTGTATTATTACAATTAGAACTAATTAGATTTTTTCTATTTTTTTACGCGTAATTTTCTCTTATATTATGAATATTTGTGTTATTGTGATGTGTGTATTCTTTTGAGCTGCTGTAGCACAGGAATTTCCCCAGTGTGGGATTAATAAAGTATTTCTTATCTTATGTTATCTTACCATTCTGTTTTAATATGTTATGCTTTTTGTAACTGTTTTAAGTGCTCCTTAAAGTTTTATGTTTTTATGTTTAATGTAAAGCACTGGGTTGCCTTGCTGCTCAAATGTGCTGTACAGATAACACTGACTTGCCTTGCTAATTGATCTTGAATGGCTTAGGCCTCCACAACAAAACCACAATGTCAAAAACGTGTGCGCCCCCCTATATATATATATATATATATAATATATATATATAATATATATAATATCCCAATATTTTGACCAAATACCTCAATATGGATACGGCAACGATATTGTAGTGTTGATTATTGGTGCTTTCACAAAACATTTACACAATGAGATTTTTGATGAATGTTCATCAGTAATGTGGATATTATGAGTAAGTGGGTAAAGGCAAAATATAGAACAGCTAGAACAGTCTGGTAAGTTCAGAAAAGGACATCACTTTACTGTAATGCCGCTTTTAAAACCAGGAAAGACAACACTTATGTCATATTACAATATCCAAAATCTAAGATGATATCTAGTTCAGGAAAAAAACAAAAGACAAAAGACCACACTTGGTCCTGTGAGCGAGTCCTCATCCGAGGAGTTAGACCAGTCCCTCTGGAGCCGGTCATGTGCTGAGTCACACTCCCAGCCCTGTTTGGGGGACACTTCCTCTTATGTCCCTAAGAAGTTTCAATTCTGTCGCAATACTTTGTTCCTGTGTGCAGCAGAATTGCTTGGTTTGAGTCATATTTCTGCAGTCACAAGCCAAAAAGCACCTTTTTTTCTACAGGATATTTGTATTCAAACAACAAACTGTATTTTCTACATTACTACCACTGTAAAAGTAGTATTTATATTATACATAAGCACAAGTAAAATGTGAATCATCAACAAAAAAAGTACAGTTTGCCAACATTTAAAATTCCAGCTCCAGTCATTATTTACCAAATGGCCAAATCAAAGTCTAAAGATGAAACATAAGAATGCTGCATTATTAAGGCTTATAGACCTTTCTCGAGGAAATAAAAGAGACCAGAGTAAATATCCAGGAGACCAAAGAACAGCCCAAACCATTCTTGATGACATCAGGTGGACAAATGAAGTTGACGTCCTGATCTCTTAACAACAGACCTTAATCATGCTGTAACCCTAACTCCTTCATGAAAACGTGGCAGATTGGTTTTTGCAAGCGACGATGAAGGCTTGGAAAAAGGAGCGAATCCCCAGTGAACTGCTCAGGATGTCAGATAGAGAGCTGACGTGTCATCAAAACACACAACAGCTTTTCCTCCGACATTAGTGCCACGTCCGGCGAACCGGTCGCAATGTGCTGGTCCGTTTATCAACCGACAAATTTTCAGCAACTGTTCTGATACCCGGTTCATTGTTAAAGTCATGTTTAAAGCCTACCTTAGTTTTATATCGCTATTCTAACCTTAACCACTCGAGGTCATTGCCTAACCCCAACCAATCGGGATGCTTTGTTTTGTGTGTTTAGTTTGAAAAATGGTGTTCTATTTCTGACCAATAGTCAAGCCTGTTAGATGGCTACACAGGTGCTGGCAGAAGCCAGGTAACACCAAGGTACCATGGATTTCTGTTCTGTGCATGCTCTGACTTCTTACAGGATTGACTATAAGTAAAAAGTGGTCATTAAAAGGCCACTTCTGGAACTGGAGTTATAGCCAGGTTACTTCTATTGATTTACCTAATTCAATATTGCTCCATGGACATGGACTGTTCTTATGTCGAGCTTTTCCAGTCTCAAAGACTACTCAAAGCTCTTCTACCTAGTACAGAAACCATTCACCATTCACACACTGTGGCCGAAGCTGCAGTACAATGTTCCCCTGCTCCTCAGATACACACTCACACACATTTACACTCCGATGGCGCAGGATCAGGGGAAACTCAGGGTTCAGTGTCAAGGACACATGGGACTGCAGGGCCAGGGATTGAACCTCCAGCCCTCCGACTGGCAGGGCGACCACTCACACGTGCTATGTAATAACATTGAATAAAGACATTACAAAAACCTGGTCACAGTTCTAACTACAAACGTTGTCTACAGAGCATGTTACCTTGTTTCTCCTTTTCCTTAAGAGGATCTGTGTTGTACACACGGAATCCGTTCTCCATTCCACAGGCAAAGCATCCTGGAGAGACACAGCGAAGAAACCGCAATCACAAATCCAACTGAATCTATCTTCAACAGTTGTTCAAAGGAGGAGCTTTTCACATTGCAACATTTTTCAAATGAAAGAGCTGACACAGAGAGCATGGGACCAAGGATTAACCTCTGTTGGTGTTGCACTGACCGCTATAAGAACTCATTCCTACCAAAGGCAATACAACTTTATTAAACAAGTCCTCACTGAGTGTTGGATAAGAATCACGTCACAATGCTGCACTATGTGCAGGTTGCATAGACAGAGATTTTACTTATATAGGTATTAATACTATTTGGGTGATTGTACATTTTTATTTACCAATTATATGAGTGTACATTATCTCCTTTTATCTTAAAAAAAATTGTTCTTCTATTCTATCCTATTAATTATTTCTTGTAAATTCTGTGTGCTGTGAGTCTGATATGTTGCTGCAGTAGCACTGAAATATCCTAATTCTGGATCAATAAAGTCTGTCAAATCTAATGTAAAACTAATGTAAATGATGATGATGATGATATGGTTCTCTAAGTGCTCATTTGAGGCCTTTGGTCAGTTTACCTATGATATATTTAATAACCATAGCAAGTTGGCACCAGTCGACTCATATTTAGTTAGAGCGACCAATTAAGAAGAACACTTTAACTTCCCTGCATGTACACGTGTGTAAACATTTTAACAGTGCTGACTTTTACTATGCAACGTTACAGATTAACAGAAGCAGATCTATACTTTCCTGTCAGCCTAATTAAAGCCTGGGCAGCAGCAGCAGACATAACATAAGCCCAATAACGCGGTAATAACGGAAGCTGTTACCTAGCCAGCTAGCGCTAGCGCTCACCAATGATTGGCTAATGTCGTTAACTTGAAAGTTAAGATGACTTAAACAATTAATTGCATGTACACTGTTCTTATCTCAGTGCTTGACCACATGTGTATGCCCCACTATCATTATCTAGTCGGGTTAGCTAGCATAACGGTATGTATTTGCTGAAAACTAGAGGCTAACGTTACGTTAGCAGGCAAACTGAGCCGAAGAAGCTAGTTGGCCAGCTTAAGCTAACATTAAGTTGCCGTTTTGGGTGTGACTACTACCACACAGCATAGACATAGATTATGACAAGCATAAACAATGTAAAGCTGTTAGATAACGCTATGCTTAATATATTATCTGGTTTAGCAACGTTAGCTTAGCATCCACGACGCTTCTTACCATTATCCTGGTTAAATCCAGCATAAATGAGCGCGTTCCCGTGAGGATTGGACGGTAGTAGATTCATTCTTTTAACAAGACAACCGAAAGACAAATAATCACGTAACAAGTGAACAATCCTCCAGCTGGTGCCTGAAGAGCTACTAAAGAGCTAGGTTAGCTAACTGTTAACTGCTACCATTCCTCCGGAGTCGGCTCCTGACAGAGAGAAAACAACAGAAGAGGAGGAGGAGGAGTAGGCGGCTGGTTCCTGTCTGGAGAGGGAACGCGCTGTCAGCTGGATATTTGTATAATATATATATATATATATATATATATATACGTATCGTAATGTACTTGAGAGAGAGGAAGGTTTCCAGGAAGGAACTACGACTTTGCCGTTTTCGATGAGTAGCTAAATCACCTGTGAATCATAGTTTGTCGTCTGCCGGTCATTAAACTATTATACTGTAGGTATGATCTTGTAACCTAGCTAAGTGTAACGTTAACGTTAAAGCTAATGTTGACTGAGAAGTAGGAATTGCAAGCGATTTAAAAAGTGAAAAATACTGATAGTTTAGAGCCTTTGGTGGTTAGTGACGTGGCATATCACGATGTAATCTGTACTGCGTGCCCGTTGAAAAATGTTACTTTTCTTCGAATAACCCACTTCACTATAACACGTAGCCCCAGTGGCCTAATGGATAAGGCACTGGCCTCCTAAGCCAGGGATTGTGGGTTCGAGTCCCATCTGGGGTGATCACTTTTTGCGGTTTCAGATATTCTTATATTTATGACTATATTGACAGCTGCTGAATGTGCACATAATATCCGCTATAACGGGAAAAAGACAGTAGGCTAATATACGCAATAAACGTACCACTATCATTCATACAAGGAATTGTGAAACGTCAACTAGGCAATTCATTTTTGTTATTTATTCATTTAGTGCTTCAATGTCACTTGACAGAACAGATGTGCCTTGATTATAAAGGTATTGGCAGCATTACATAAATTGAATATCAATACTAGATTGGATGTTTGAACGTATATACAGCTTTTTTCAACATGTTTGGTTGATGAGAATTACTTTACTGATCGTCTGGGTTTAATATTTTTATGTATGTGTTTGGTCAAAATGACAAAAATGTGCAGTGTTTTTAGGAAGGGTTCAGAAATCAATATTTGATGGAATAACCCTGATCTTCAATTACAGCTTCCATGCATCATGTTATGCTCTCCGCCAGTCTTTCCCATTGCTGTTGGGGGACTTTATGCCTCTCCAGGGGCCTCATGTATAAAAGAGTGCTCAGCTTTCATACAAGGTGGCATACGGCCAGAACTTGAGAAGTACCTATGCACAGAAATATTCGCATGTATAAAACCGGGCGTACGCCAGGTCCCGCACACCTTTCCTTCATACGTCACAATCAACATGACAGTGACAACGAGCCACTGATTCCGCCTTGCCTCCTCCCATAAATTAATATAAAAATGACTCAAGATGCACCCCCGACGTCATTCTATGTCCAATGCATAGACTGTATATATATTGATATTATTAATTAATTATATTAATATTAACGGTCTATGGTCCAATCACTACAGGTTATCCCGCTGTAGACGGAACAAAATCTTCTGTTGTTGGAGGTTTATCATCTCGGATAAGCAGGAAAAGAAAATGCCCAAATGGTGACCGGACTGTGAATGCACCATGGCAGAGATTAAAAACAAGTCTAATGTTGAAGTGGAAATCAAGACAGTAGTGGCAGCGCCACAGCAGATACAGAACAACATGCATCTCAGTGTCTGTCCACATTACGCACAATAAGCCGTTTGACCTCACCGATGTAATGCCATTTATTTTCTAAGTGTCAGTAGGCCCAGTGGAACTGAGTCCAGGACGAGGCAGACCCAACTCAGAGGAGAGGTCACTGAGGCCAGCAAACCTCAGCTAGGCTCTTCTTTTCTTCTCATTGATAAAATACTATTTTATAGTGTTGCATGATTTCAGCACTGCTCATAGGATCTTGTTTTAAAACATTCTTTTATTCCAATTATTTTTATGAAGGTATTAGCAGTTGATGCCCTCTAGCTGGCTATAGCATGGGGATAGTGAAGGCCACAGCAGTGGTTTTTCTGTTGGTCCTGTTGTGTAAGATTTAGTTCAGCAGATCCTCTAATCAGTTGAAGGAGGTCTGCACACTTATTGAAATGGAAGCCAAAGACGTAACGATGACCATGCTTTAAGAAGAATTCAGAATAGTCTCTTAATCATTTTTTAGACCTGTATGGCTTTATACAGAACATTTTGACTTATAGTGGGGAAAACAGAGGTTCCTAATAACACAAACAGACCCATACTATTTGAGTGTTAGTACCCTGTAACTGGAGGAGCTAAATGGAATTTAGCAATCATTCATTTTGGTATTTACACCTGCGCTTTCACTAGTGTGACATGTCAATATGTCAGTAAAAATAGAAATCAACCAGTTACCTTTTCCACCCTGTTCCAGATAATAGCTCAAACCAATTAGAGCGTTCCTTTCACATGGTTAAGCATTGCAGATATGTAGTTCAATAACCCCAATTTTAAGCAGCAACATTCATATACATTGGTTCAATATTAAATGGCATTATGTACAACCATATCTATTTAATGGTTACCATATTCATTTCCTCCTGCGTTATATCCAGCCCAAATTTTTGCTGACAAGAAACAATGTGCAAGCATATGCTCAAAAATCATTTGAATGAACTTCCTCCTGAGTAACACACTTGGATTTGAATGTTCAATTTATTCAAGAAAATTAAATCAATTCCCAAAGGAATCATGGAGTATATCATTTATACATACAAATCTTATGTAACTACAGCAAACATTTCTGTAAAAAATACATTTTTTATAACGCACTATACATTTACACAGCTCCCAATCTTCTGAGCTATGACAACCACAGAGACAGCAATGTGGCTGGAAAACCTGGTTTTAACCCCCCCCACCTCAGTCAACATCCACACTGCTCAAGTGAAATCCTTAAGTTCAGGTGTGCACCTAATGCTGACCTCTGACCTATGTCAATTTGTATATTAACATTAACTACGCATGAACAAGTCTCCTGTGTCGTTTTAAGCCATGCAAGCTTGAAAAGCCCTTACTACACACCGTACAAACATACGGTCTCTCCCCCGTATGGGTTCGCATGTGTAAGGTCAGGAAGCACGACTGGACAAAACCCTTTTCACAGATGTTGCACTTAAACGGCCGTTCCCCAGTGTGGTATCTCCTGTGGATCTTCAGTTCTGCGGCGGATCGGAAAGACTTATCGCAGTCGTCGCACTTGAAAGGCCTTTCGCCCGTGTGAATCAAAGTATGCCTCACCAAAGCATCCTTGCCAAAGAAGCCCTTCCCACAGTGCTCGCATGGGAAGCGCAGCCCTTTGTGGTGGAAATTATCGTGTTTCAGAAGGCACCGTCTGGAAGTGAAGGTCTTGCCACACTGAGCGCAGGTGAAGGTCGGCGTGGGTTTCTCGATCACAGGCTCCCCCGAGTGATGCACCCGCTCCACGTGCCTCGTCAACGTCACGCCGTGCCGGAACTTCTTGCCACATTCCCAGCAGAGGAAGGGATACGCTTTAGTGTGTTTCTTCTGGTGCTCCACCAGGTCAGAGTACGATCGGAATCTTTTGCTGCAATGAGCGCACTGAAACGGCTGGTAGCCGGTGTGTTTCCACTCGTGTCGGATGAATCGCTTCAAACTGCCAAAGGTGGTCTCACAGTGGGTGCAGGTGAAGGGCTCAGTTGGATTGTGGACGTCGATGTAGTGCTTATGAAGGGCCTTGAACACAGGGAAGTTCTCCTCACACTGGTTACACTGAAACGGAGTGTGGGATTCTTTGTGCATTGCCAATGCCTCCGAGTCCCGGACCAGTTTCATGCACACCTCGCAGTAGAGCGGGTTGTGTGTTTGTTTGTGGGAATCCAACGTTGATTTGTACTTGAATGCTTTGTCACATTCATTACACCTGAAACAATGCTTTACATCCTCAGGCTTCTCGGGATCCACCTGTTGCTCGTTGTAGCAAATGTTTCTTAAATGGAACCGAAAAGTCTGTTTGCACTTAAACTCAACGCTGCAGTGAGGACAGTAGAACGGACCTTCAAGCATGCTTTTGTTGCCTTCCGGGCTTTTCTGTCCCATTTCTTTGCAAGGCCTCCCGTCTGCAGGGGGGGAGTAATCGGGGTCCTGGGCTGTGTTGTCGGACGGCTGCTCTTCATTGGTTGCCAGACTCGGATCCCCAGACACAGATGATGGTTCACCCTCATCGGCTGCAGTCCCTTGTACCTTAGCTTTCCCGCCAGGCTTTGCCTTTGCCTGATTTGGACATCTGTGTTGCTGCAGGTAACGCAGGCTCTTATAAAACCTTTTACACACAGGACAAGAGAAGGGCAGCTCCTCCGAGTGGCGGTTCATGTGACGCTCTAAGAACTTGGCACGACTCACCACCTTGCCGCACACTTTGCATGTCCTATCGTCCAAGTCATTGCTCTTGGTTGCATCCTGGGATGTACTGTTGGCAGTCTCACTGCCCTGTGTCTTTCCCGATTTCCTCCACTGTGACAGGTATCGTTTCATCTTGAGGCCGCGGTTCTTTCGCACGGGTCTATCCCACAAGACGTCATAGTCTGGATCTTCTTCTTTGCGTCTCGTTTTGCTTTGCACTTCATAGTCCTCGTCTACGGGACGTTTCTTTTTCCTCCCGCGTCTGTTTGGCTTTTTCTCCACGCCCTCAAGCACGGACACCTGACCGTCCTCCCCAATGATCAGAGTCCCTGATTGGTCGTCTGCCATTTCACTCTCACTGGCCACGGTGCCTTCCACAGGATCTGCTACCACCACCGTGTCCATTTCTGCTTTCACCTCGCTGCCGAGACCGAACCACTGGGTCTGCACAGACTCTTCAGAGTTCCCGGTTCCCTCCACGTACACCTCTTTATTCTCAGACTCCACCTCCATCTCCGTGCACACTGTATACATGAGTCCACTCTCTGCACTCGTTTCGGTTTGTTCATTGACGATGACAACTCTTTCCACGGGAGGGAGACAGAGGGCTGACAGGATGCCACTGTCAACAACGTAAGATTCTGTAAAGAGGAGATTACAGTAAGTATTAAAATGATAAAATAAATAGACTACGCATAAAAACGCCCTATAACATCTTCAGACCTATTCCAGTGGATAATGTTGTATGCATATGTTGCTACTGAAACACCTTTGCCTAATGAGAAAGAGTTGATTCAAAGAATTTGACCAAGATAAAGCACTGAGTATCTATAATATTCTGTGAATATCTTAGCTAAATCCTGATAAGCTCACCAATGTCCTGTAATTGGCCAAGGTCTTTCTGAGTGTCCAGCAACGTTTTGAGCTCTTCGGTTTGAGCAAAAGTCTCCATGCACTCGTTTAGGACCGAGGAGGCATTGCCGAGCAGAGACGCAATCTGACAAAGAGAAGATGAAAACTAATGTGAGGCAACAGCACTGCACTTCAAAATACACTCAAACATCTGACATTTTCAAGAGATTTACCACACTGCAATGAAAGCCTGTGTCTTAAGTTAAATAAAAACAGTTTGCCCTTCAGTGCTTGGGACAATCGCATGCAGAAACAAATCATCAAACACAGAAGTAGAAACTTGCTGGGTGTGATAACCTATTTGTAATTGAAGTTGGGGTCTACCTGTTGGAGAGTTTGGGTGGGAAGAAGCTTTTCAAGTCGGGACAGAAACAGCCACATCAGTGTCTGGATTGCTTTGTCATATGTGGGGCCAAAGTCTCCCGGGAAAACATCCTGGGAACAAAGAAATTTATACATGTCAAATATCTGAGCTGTCCATACAAACCATGACTTCTCAAATACGGGGCAAACCAGGCAAAGTAAGACAAAGAGTTCTCTGTCAAATATAAACTCCATCAATCACCAAAACTTACCTGGAAGAAGTTTCTTCTCTCTTCGGGATCTCTTAGTAGATTTTGGACAAGGCCCATGAAATGCGAGTCAGATGCTTCTTGCTCTGGCTGCTCGGTCTGCAATAAAAATATGTTTTAAAGTGGCAGAACATACCCTTCAGCACTACTGCCATAACAGTAATGTGATCCAATGCAAAAGCCCAACCACCAAATAAAGCAACAGATATTTTATGTTGACTACAGGTTCTGACTCACCTCCACGTTCCAAAGAGATCTGAGGTTCTGCATTCGGTCCAGATGTGGCTGAATAATGTGGGGGTCAGCGGTCTCCTCAGAGCGACACAGCTCCAGAATCAGCTGCAATCAGAGGAGAGCAGCAACAGTCAACAAGTGATTCTGAAGGGAAAAAACATGGTCCAAAGCTGTGGTCCAACATTATTACATGCCATGACTTGTCTTAAAGAGACAAGACATGGCATGTAATAATAATGCCTCTCTAATCATTTAAATAAACCATTACATCAATACAGGGACTGTAGAGGGGAGGTGAAAAGAAGTCATTTGGGTGGATGATTTAAGCCGTATGTGTGTGTGTGTGTGTATGTATGTATGTATATATATATATATATATATATATATATATATATATATATATATATATGTGTGTGTGTGTGTGTGTGTCATCAGAGACGATCCGCACACTCTACAAAATATTCATATTTTTACATCAATAATCATATATGTAGTAACTACAAAAAAAAACAAAAAAAACATTACATATAAATAAGCGACTGAGGGGCAAATGGGTGAACTTCTGCCAAACACTAATCCGGGTTAAAAGGTAAACCAATAGTCGGTGCACTATGCAACTTTGGATTCAGCGATCCATTCATTCACAGTTCTGTAAAGACATGCTCACTGTAAGGTTCCACTATGAGTCCGAGACAGGAGCAAAATGCTCGCAATAACCAGTTTATTAAACCATACGAGTTGTTATACCATAAGTTGTTTAAATTAAAAAATTATAACAGAAAATATGCAAAGTGCCAACAAGATAATGGTTGCTGGTGCAACTGCGAACCATAATGTTCTAAATATGAATGGCCATATGTTGATGAGTTGCTTTTAATGTTGCTGCTGCAAGGAATTGTGGGATGCATTATCTCCGGTCGTAAAGGATGGTGCCGTGCATCCTCTGCTAAAGGAGATCTTTCCCGGCCTTTAGCTCCTATGAAGGCTGCCATCGAGATACTTCCGGGTCATTTCTCTCTGTTAGGATACTTCCTAAGATGAAAGGACTACTGGACCGCAGCCCGGGGTCCAGAGTAAAGACCTTTTCTCTGGTTATCTGTCACTGTCACACTGACTGAAACTGTTTGACACATATTATCTGAGCGATTTAGTTATATACAGTCCTGGTGCAATGTCTTTCCTTAAAGCAAAACAAAACCGAGACAAGCTCCCGATTGACTGTTAAGACACAGGTAGACATAAAAGCAGAGGCCGCTAGTCGCTAAAGGAGGGGTGCTGGATGTCACCGGGTGTCATTTAATGGTGTACTCTGGTTGGTTGGTTTGTGAATAACAAGTAGCTGATTATCTTGCACATTAAAAAGGCTCACTAGTTTAAAACTGTGTATCAATATGAGTATGTCTACACGTCTTAAAATGTTTTAGGCTTTGGTATGTTTGTCATTTGGCTTTAAAAAAAATGTAATTCATTATATAGAGTTTCAATAGAGCTGAATAGATTCCAGTTTGTTTGTGTTAATTTCATTATGTTATCACACTGCCTTACCTACCAATTGCTGCAGCAATGCGCTATTATCCCCAAAAATTTTAGAATTAGTTTAATTTTATTTATTTTCCAAAACAATAACTTCAATTCTTCCTCACCCGTGCTCTGAGGCCCAAAATGAGTTCGGCCCGCTGCCTCGTGGAGAGAAGTTGAGGAACCATCTCCGTCACCATGAATACAAACTCCTCAAGCAGCCCATAATCCGTCACAAATTTCTGCTCCACCGTCTGCCAGATGGCTGCAGAGACCAGCCGAATGGGGGGGATTAGGAGGCGCAGGGTGGACAGGGGAAGAGAGGGACCTGCACACACAGAAATACACTTTTAAAAGGATGACATAGCACCACTATCACATCACATCCAGACTTATTTCGCAGATTGATACACTTTATAAAAACACCACGGGTACTCCAACAGAAATGTATCCAGTGCTTACACTTTCACATTTATTTTTTCACTCAAAGGTTTATTGGAGTAACAAAACCAGTTTCCCAGGGAATATTACAAACCATATGTAAATAAATCAAAACTAACTGAAAAAAAAATACTGTGAGAAAATCACGTTTACAAAAATAATATATTGTTTAAGTGAAGCGGCCCATTAAAGGGCTTTACCTCTTCAACGAATGTGATGGTTAATGTTAGCTCAGTGACATAACACCAGAAGTACGAACAAATCCACAGCTCACAGCTCAACTGTATGTGCAAAAAGGTTATTTTTTATGTTTAGAAGTAACGTTCCAGTGATCATTAACCCAGAGCAACAAGGCCACGAATAAACCCGCACACATCTATGAAGCTAGCGTCTAACGTTAGCGTGTTGTTCATCATCGCGTTGCACCAATCATAAATCCATAAACTGATCCCAAAACTGTGGTGTAAGGTGATGGTAACTTAAAACAATGCCAAGCTCTTGAAGCGGACACGTCTCCTTTTATTTCCGTGATCTAACGTTACATTGACCTCATGTTAACTTAGACGACGATAAGCAGTGGCACGCATATATATTGTATATAGAGTAACAAACTCCATGCGAACGTGTACGTGTTGTCGCAGTTCGCTGGAAGTCAGTATATGTACTTAAAACACTCAGCTAGCGTTCGTTTAGCTAGCTAGCGTTAGCTGACATGGCTAGCGTTAGCTTGTATCCCAAACCGCCTCTTCATGTAGCTAGTAACGCCAGCATTAACATTAACCTAGCTACCGGTTTCCACGGTAGGGCGAACAGAGCTATATTACTGGCTGTGTTAATTTCATTTAATGTGTTATGTAGTGAGCTACCTCAACTATACTTGACGTTATTTACTGACTAACTTTTCAGTGCTATTCCCGCGCGCGGGCTGAGTTGCGGCCTAGCCATGTAGCTAGCTACGTCTGGCTGTAACCATTTATATAAATGTAATGTTTAAGTAATATACTCACCAGGTAAATCGGGGATACCTCCGTCCATCCTGTGTACTCACTGCAGTGACATTACAGTGTGAGAAATACTGTCCGTAGCTATACCGAAACCAAATTAAATATTTTCTAGGTGGTTGTGTTCAAGAGACCGAAGATCTTTGTGCGTCAACGGTTCTTGCGTTCCGTCCCTAAAAACAATCCGACGAGACAGCAGCGGGGTTTGATGAGTTCCACAGCTTCCTTTTTAGTGTCTTTCTCTTTCTTTGATATAATGTACACCATTTTTAAATTAAAAAGTGTTTTTTTTATTTTACTCCCACACTTGCTATATGTTGGATTTAATTACATTTAATATTTCATAAGAAGCATATCATATTTTTTTTATATCCTTTGTGTTTTTGTTTATAAATCAAGAGATATACAAGTTAGTCTGGTGGCAGAGCAAGTGTCATTTTTATGAGGGCAGACTGCTGTAAGCATTAATGTAGAGCCTAATAGTTTCTGTAAAAACAGATTCATGGACAGAATTGCAAAACTGAGGGGGGGGACGGTAACATAGGACCCTACGTTGTTTTTTTAGGGCATTTTTAGGCCTTTATTCGACAGGACAAAGAGAAGAGAAAGCAGCAAGGTGCCTGAGGTTGGACTCGAACCCGTGCCTGCGGCGTCGAGGACTGAACCAGGGTATAGGAGCCCGCTCTACCGACCGAGCTATGCGGTTAAGCGGTTCCCTTCTACATCGTTAAAGACTTAAAAGCTGACTTGAGATATTTGACAATAAGTTCCCAACGGAGCCGTCCCACTGTAACTGTAATTCAAAAAATCTTTTGAGATTTTCTTTTGAAACTACGTTCCCAGAGACTTCGGCCTGGTGGGCGGAGATTTAGACCCAACGGTAACATTTTCCAAAACTTGAGCTCGTGAAATTTAAATAAAGCAGCAGGGCTGTGTTTATATATAATATGTTTATAAACCTAAGAAAATTAATACATATAGGTGTATATATAGTTTGGCAATATTTTTGAGCACAGAGAATAAATGCATACAGTGTCGTTGAAGCATCCCCAGCCCCTGTACTTGTTCATATTTGATTCATTTTTACAACATTGTGGATTAATTTAGGATTTTTATTAATACAGGGTCACCAGATAAACATGATTGTATGGCCAGTGAAAACAAATCAAACTGTTAGAAATGAACTACAAATACAAAGCACAAACACGACAGACTGCTGGAAGCAGATTTGGAGGCAAGCATTTATCTCATCAAAAAAGTCATTTTGATATTGAAGTATATTTTCTGGCCGTCTTTGTTGAAGAATACAGTTTAAAGTCAACATGATTGAATTTTACGCAGTATCTCTTCAGTGGCTAGAATAAGTTCACACCCCCATGCTAAAGTTGATTAAAAAGAGGAATAAAATAAACATCTCTTAGAAATTGATCTTAATGCTTTATTAAAATGACTTGAAAAATCAAAATTTTCTTTGTGATTAAATAATATATTGTATATAAATAAATGTTCTTCCTTAAAATACAGGGTGCATAAGTATACACCCCCCCACGTTAAAATACAGGGGCATAAGTATACACCCCCCTATGTTACAATACAGGGGGCATAAGTATACACCCCCCTATGTTAAAATACAGGGGGCATAAGTAAACACCCTATGTTTAATTCCCATAGAGGCAGGCATACATTTTTATTTTTAAAGGCCAGTTATTTCTGGAATTATCTTTTTTATATGTTTTTAATATACTATTCATTCACAAAGAAAATTGATGTTCTAAAAGGTTGGCTTTTCCTAATTTTTTTAATTAAATGAAGGCATTACAATTTATTCAAGCCACTGTTTCTCAATGTATACGTCAGGAAAAACAGAAACCAAGATTAACCAAGATCAGACTTGACCGATCCAAGACTTATTCTTGGACTAACCTTCAAAAGGACGTTACATAGCGTTGTTGAACTTGATCCGTGTTCACACCATGCAAGGTTAATGCGTTTCAAATGTATGTACCAGTTTTTGGTGTCTTTGCATGCTGTAGAGCTTGGGGAAAGCTTTACCGCAGATTTGGCAAACAAATGGCTTCTGTCCTGAGTGTATTTTAGCATGTGTGTTGAGATAACACATTTTTACAAAGCCCTTACCACAGACATCACATTTATATGGTCTCTCTGTACTGTGGTGCATAAGGACATGCTTCTTCACTTCACAGTTTGACCTGAAGTACTTGTCACAGTCAGGCACTGTGCATTTGAAAGGTTTCTCCCCCGTATGGATTAACTTATGTCTGGCGATTGTTGACGCTGAGAGCATCTTTCCACAGTACGGGCACGGATGACGGAACAACTCATTCAAGTGTTTGGTCCTCTGGTGTTTTTTCAGGGCTCCTTTTTCTTTAAAGGATTTCTCACACTCCGTGCAAGAATATTTCTTCTCATTTCGAGACTCACCGTGGATCAAATTCAAGTGGCGCAACAGGTTGGACTTTTGGGAGAAAGTCTTGCCGCACTCAGCACACAGGTAGGGTTTCTCCCTCGTGTGGACTCTGTCGTGGGAAACAAGATCTCCGTCACTTTTGAATCTCAAGCCACACTGAGCGCACTGGAACGGTAGGTGACCCGTATGTTTCCACTCGTGTGCGATTAAGATGCGCAGCTTGGATACAATTTTTGGACAATGGTTGCATTTAAACGGCCTGCTTATTTTATGGATGTTTTCGCAATGCCTGAGCAAGGGCTTAAAAACAGAGAAGGCCTCCTCGCAGCGGCTACACTGAAACAGGGTGTGAGACGCCTTGTGCCTTGCCAACGTCGCTGCGTCCCGTAACACCTTCCTACACACACTGCAGTAGAGATCGTTGTGGGTCAGTTTGTGCCGTTGCAGTGAAAGTTTGTACCTGAACGCCTCTTGGCATTTGTCGCATTTGTTGAGATTCATGGCCTCGTCCGGCTTCTGCGGATCGACGCGCTGCTGACTGTACTCAAAGCAGGTTCTGTTTAAGTGCAGCTTAAAAGATGAGAAGATTCTGAACCTGGCGTCGCATCGAGGGCAGGCGTAATCCCCCGTGGGGAAGTGGGTTTCCATGTGAGCCCTCAGACTTGTATTCACCTGCTTCCTACAGATAAAACACTGGACTTCTCGATGCTTCTTTGGCGTGCTGGCTTTGATGTTGGAGATACCCGGCTTCCTTCTGGTAGCCGACACATCCTTAGGACTGAGGAAGGACGGGCCCTCCTTTGACAACAAATCACCTTCAGTAGAACTACTGGCAGGAGTCACAAAGGACGACTCATCAGAATAGTTGGACCATGAATCAGATGTACTAAGACTACTACTAGTAGCAGTCTTATGGCAAGAGTCGTCATCGGAGTAGTAAGACCATGAGTTGTCTTCGCTGCAAATATTGATTGGAGCCATACACAAGTCTTCGTCTTTGCTCAAGCTGCTTGATTCCTCATGGTCCGAGACGTGTAAAGGAGCCCTGTTGGAGGATTTGGTTTTCCTAGAAGCTGGTTCGTAGGCATCTTCACAGAGACTTCTTTTCTCTTCCAACAGAATGCTTTTCATCCTCATGCCTCGGTTTTGTCTCACAGGTCGAGAATGCAAAGACAGAGGCGTGTCCAGTCTTTTTAACTGAACACGGCATTGTTTTAGAAGGCGAGGAGCATCCTCCACTTGGCTTTGAAGAAGGCTTACATTTTCTTCATGTCTTGTTATCTCTTCTAAAAGCACATCTGTTCCTTTCCCACCAGGAGTCCTGTTCGTTGCATCGACCGTTATCTCACTGGTCTGATGTTCTGTGGTTGTTTCCGTGTTCACCTGTGCTGTATGAGACCGTGTTAAAGATTCCGTCTCCAACCCAGATGTGCGTGACGGCACAGTATCCCAGATGTTGGTTTGTAGTTTGTCTTTCGTAGTTCTTTCTACAGAGGGGAGTTTGAGAGCTGAAAAAATGAAGGCACCATCCACGGACCCATCTGAAAAGAGAGAAAAACATTGCAATAAAAGGGTAGACTGGGTAAGCCCCGCCCACTCTGCCCTGCAGCTCGGTCTGGAGACCTGCACGTTTAATTCTCCTGCTTCGGTTCCCAATTTTTCGAGAACCAATCCCAAACTGGCTTATCCACCTGGAGTGCTATTGGTGGGTTTAACACCATGACGATAGAGAAGTGACCAAGCAGCTTCTTGTTTACATTCAACATGGCGGCCCCCAGACGCCACCGTAGCGCAGCCGAGTGCGCTACGTTGGCCGGATCGTTGGTCTGATTGGTTGAAGGACTGTACAACTACGTACAGAGTTGTTTGAACTATGCCCGTTGGTCCCGCCTCTTGTGCAGAGACAATACAGAGCAGACCCCCCAGACCAACACTCTGGGCTTGGTCCGGTGATAGCCAGCCTAATAAAATAGACTAAAAGTCAACACCCACTGTTAAGTGTCATTAATTATTCAAATTGCAACAAATAAAACCATGAGTCATTGAAATGAATGAGAATAAGTAGAAAGGCTTGCCATTGGGATCCAGCTGGCTGAGGCCTGTATGATACTGCAGCAGGGTTCGGACCTCTTCACAACGAGACACTGAGTCCATACCTTCCTCCAGAACTGAGGATACCTCGCCAAATGTGGACTCAACCTGAAGAAAAGGAAAAAGGAAAGGAAGGACAAATGGTCAAAGAAATGTACTTCTCTAACAGGGGTCAGCAAGCTTTTTAACATAAAGGGCCATTTTAAAATGTATATCAGTGTACCGTAAATAGCAGGCAGTGCTCACTAACGCACGTCATCGTCTAATACAGTTCAAATCCAACATAGGCTGCATTGTTCCAAAGAAAGACGTCAATACATTTTTCCCAATCTGTCCTCTGTGTGAGAAATGTGACACACATGTTGGTAATTTACTTAATCTTTAAGTTCTTTGCTGCAAGAAGGTTACTTGAGTGATATATTTAGTTGCATGTCTAAGGTGATAAATATTACAAATTGTCCCAGATCCAGTTTTAGTCAGTTCAGGGACTTCCAATGAAGAGAAGAGACTGACACGGGCTCAACGGCGCCTCCAAGCAAATGAAAATCTCAACACTCGGAGATGATGGACACACTCCACCTTGAGAGGATCCGGTTCATCCTGAAGGACAAACTAAAAGACTTTTGGACACCTTTTGGGATCTGATCTTACAGGACAAGCCAAATCCTGGTCTCAGTCCGGGATGGGTTGGTGTGGGCAGGGTTAGGGCCTCCTGTTGTTTCTTTTTTTTCTTCCTTGAATATGTTTGTATGAAAAAGAAGCACTGCACGGCAATAACATTTTTGTAAATTGATTTTTGGAATAAAGCTTAGTAATAAAAATATTTGGAAAAAAAGGTTTTCTTACTTTGGAGTGACATAAAAAAGGAAAATTCTATTAATGTTTTTCTTATCGTAGATGTATCAGAAGGTGTGGAAACCCTAAATATTCTGCTTATAAGGAAGACACAATAAAGTTCTTAATTAAAGTACTAAATACTCAAGTACAGTAAATATCAGATACTTTAAGACCTCTACTCAAATAATGGTCTAAAAGGAGACTTTAACTTCTACCAAAGGCCTTTTCTGGTACGAGACTGGTGATGACCGATATGACCCTTCAGGTCTGTTCTTTAGGAACCTGTTGGAAAGTCTGAAGAGGAAGGAACTGTTCCAGTCTGCACAGAAACATCCACACCAAGGTGTGAAGTGCGTCGTCATAAGTGGGACCAAACTCTTCAGGGAATACCGTCTGAAAGACATGTCAAGACAAAACCTGGTGTCATAATAAGATCCCAAAACTACAGTGTGACACAAGTCCTCAAAGAACCTGAAATACAAGATTCTAGACAAAGAGACCAGATTCAAGGGCAATAGTCTGACTTCAATATGTAGAGACACACAGTTTACATTCATTCAGTATACATTACAGTTACATTGGAATATATTGTTGACATGGACAGAAATACACAGTTAACGGAAGGCTAACGTCGACAATGCTCTGTCATTGAAACAGTGAATCTGGATAACCTGTCAGCTACTCATCTTGATTGAAATGTAAAGGTGCGACAAGAACACTGACCTGAAAGAAGCGGGCCCTTTCGTCAGGATTTTTCAGCAAGTTATACACTAGATCCACAAATTTGGAGTGTCGCCCTTCCACATTTGCAACACCAGCCTGCATAACATGGCATGAGCATTATTAGGAAATGAGCAGATTACAGTGTCAGCTGCAGGGTTCAAAACTGACTTTTTCATCCACCAACCAAATGGGGGGGGGGGGGGGGGGGGGGGGGGGGGGTGACGGTGCGTGATCACGGAAGGATTTTATCATTAAGACGTGTCGACAGTGTTGTTGTCTTTACTTTAGAATTCCACATTGGGGAGACAGGAAATACGCACTCTAGCTCTAACCACCATTTGGCTGGTAGTTGGTGCTGATTGGGTGCATGGTTATTTTTAAAGACAACTTTAATACAACGTCATAATAAATGACAACTCATCAGACTCACCTCCATCGCCCATGCCTGGCTAAGCATGTGCACTCTGTCCAGGTGTGGCTGAAGCAGCTCCCAGCCGGCTGTACCTTCACTCTGACACAGCTCCAGGATCAGCTGCAACCACAGAGCAACCGGGGCCAGAAACCACTTCCTTTAGAAAGGTCTCGTTTGGCCAACTTAGGCCAAGTCTATAAGATATGTACGCCTTACTACATTTACATCTTTTTTTATCATATATTATAAATCATTAATCTATTTTCCTAGTGACGAGTCATTGCAAAGTAGAATTATCTTGAATGCATATCAATCTCCGAGAGTTCAGACACCAACGCAGCCTCACAGCTGTGACAAAGGGCACAGTGTTCAAATTAGGGCTGCACAATATATCAGCTTTTCCTCATCATCGCTATCATCTCCATCAACTAGCACAGCAGACACAACGCAAAAGAGATTTTTCTGTGTCAGTTGAAAGAAAATATCAGCAAACAACGGCACTTTAAAGGCAACTGGCATTCTGTTTCAGTGCTGCCTTTTATGTTCAATTCAATGTTTAATTTGTTCATTTAAAGAATGTTGAAAATGATTTCCTTTCATTAGTTTTAATTCCAACAAGCAGTTTGTTGTATTTTAGCAGAATTCTGAAAGCAGCAGAACTGATGACACTGTTTATTTATCACAAGTTATATTATTATCAAGATATTCCAGATTTAAACCCACATCCCTCACCCGTGCTCTGAGGCCCAGGACAAGTTGGGCCTTTTGGCGAGTGGTGAGTAGCTCTGGAACTATGTCTGTAACCATGGAAACAAACTCCTCAAGCATCCCATAATCAGCCACAACTTTCTGCTGGACGGTGTGCCAGATGGCTGCTGAGACCAGTCGTATCGGGGGGACCAGGAGTCTCAGAGCGGCGAGGGGGAGAGGGCCACCTGCATGGAAACAGCAGAGGGTTATCTTAACACGGGGCTTTTATTTTAGACCAGGGGGGGGTCACACTCACTCATCAGTTCATGGGCCACACCCCCCTAATCTGCCCTCCAGTAGGCCAGACCAGTAGACCTCTCCAGAAAGATCAGAAAATGTATCAGGATGAGAGCTGGATGTGGGCAGACATATATATAAATATAAATATAAATATATATATATATATATATATATAT